>NC_134482.1:21802044-21937334 GCF_964194025.1 Convolutriloba macropyga
TAACTACTAACTGCTAACTACTAACTACTAACTACTAACTACTAACTACTAACTACAAACTACTAACTACTAACTACTAACTACTAACTACTAACTACTAACTACTAACTACTAACTACTAACTACTAACTACTAACTACTAACTACTAACTACTAACTACTAACTACTAACTACTAACTACTAACTACTAACTACTAACTACTAACTACTAACTACTAACTACTAACTACTAACTACTAACTACTAACTACTAACTACTAACTACTAACTACTAACTACTAACTACTAACTACTAACTACTAACTACTAACTACTAACTACTAACTACTAACTACTAACTACTAACTACTAACTACTAACTACTAACTACAAACTAACTACTAACTACTAACTACTAACTACTAACTACTAACTACTAACTACTAACTACTAACTACTAACTGCTAACTACTAACTACTAACTACTAACTACTAACTACTAACTACTAACTACTAACTACTAACTACTAACTACTAACTACTAACTACTAACTACTAACTACTAACTACTAACTACTAACTACTAACTACTAACTACTAACTACTAACTACTAACTACTAACTACTAACTACTAACTACTAACTACTAACTACTAACTACTAACTACTAACTACTAACTACTAACTACTAACTACTAACTACTAACTACTAACTACTAACTACTAACTACTAACTACTAACTACTAACTACTAACTACTAACTACTAACTACTAACTACTAACTACAAACTACTAACTACTAACTACTAACTACTAACTACTAACTACTAACTACTAACTACTAACTACTAACTACTAACTACTAACTGCTAACTACTAACTACTAACTACTAACTACTAACTACTAACTACTAACTACTAACTACTAACTACTAACTACTAACTACTAACTACTAACTACTAACTACTAACTACTAACTACTAACTACTAACTACTAACTACTAACTACTAACTACTAACTACTAACTACTAACTACTAACTACTAACTACTAACTACTAACTACTAACTACTAACTACTAACTACTAACTACTAACTACTAACTACTAACTACTAACTACTAACTACTAACTACTAACTACTAACTACTAACTACTAACTACTAACTACTAACTACTAACTACTAACTACTAACTACTAACTACTAACTACTAACTACTAACTACTAACTACTAACTACTAACTACAAACTACTAACTACTAACTACTAACTACTAACTACTAACTACTAACTACTAACTACTAACTACTAACTACTAACTACTAACTACTAACTACTAACTACTAACTACTAACTACTAACTACTAACTACTAACTGCTAACTACTAACTACTAACTACTAACTACTAACTACTAACTACTATCTGCTAACTACTAACTACTAACTACTAACTACTAACTACTAACTACTAACTACTAACTACTAACTACTAACTACTAACTACTAACTACTAACTGCTAACTACTAACTACTAACTACTAACTACTAACTACTAACTACTAACTACTAACTACTAACTACTAACTACTAACTACTAACTACTAACTACTAACTACTAACTGCTAACTACTAACTACTAACTACTAACTACTAACTACTAACTACTAACTACTAACTACTAACTGCTAACTACTAACTACTAACTACTAACTACTAACTACTAACTACTAACTACTAACTACTAACTACTAAATACTAACTACTAACTACTAACTACTAACTGCTAACTACTAACTACTAACTACTAACTGCTAACTACTAACTACTCACTACTAACTACTAACTACTAACTACAAACTACTAACTACTAACTACTAACTACTAACTGCTAACTACTAACTACTAACTACTAACTAGTAACTACTAACTACTAACTACTAACTACTAACTACTAACTACTAACTACTAACTACTAACTACTAACTACTAACTACTAACTACTAACTACTAACTACTAACTACTAACTACTAACTACTAACTACTAACTACTAACTACTAACTACTAACTACTAACTACTAACTACTAACTACTAACTACTAACTACTAACTACTAACTACTAACTACTAACTACTAACTACTAACTACCAACTGCTAACTACTAACTACTAACTACTAACTACTAACTACTAACTACTAACTACTAACTACTAACTACTAACTACTAACTACTAACTACTAACTACTAACTACTAACTACTAACTACTAACTGCTAACTACTAACTACTAACTACTAACTACTAACTACTAACTACTAACTACTAACTACTAACTACAAACTACTAACTACTAACTACTAACTACTAACTACTAACTACTAACTACTAACTACTAACTACTAACTACTAACTACTAACTGCTAACTACTAACTACTAACTACTAACTACTAACTACTAACTACTAACTACTAACTACTAACTACTAACTACTAACTACTAACTACTAACTACTAACTACTAACTACTCACTACTAACTACTAACTACTAACTACAAACTACTAACTACTAACTACTAACTACTAACTACTAACTGCTAACTACTAACTACTAACTACTAACTACTAACTACTAACTACTAACTACTAACTACTAACTACTAACTACTAACTACTAACTACTAACTACTAACTACTAACTACTAACTACTAACTACTAACTACTAACTACTAACTACTAACTACTAACTACTAACTACTAACTACTAACTACTAACTACTAACTACTAACTACTAACTACTAACTACTAACTACTAACTACTAACTACTAACTACTAACTACTAACTACTAACTACTAACTACTAACTACTAACTACTAACTACTAACTCTAACTACTAACTACTAACTACTAACTACTAACTACTAACTACTAACTACTAACTACTAACTACTAACTACTAACTACTAACTACTAACTACTAACTACTAACTACTAACTACTAACTACTAACTACTAACTACTAACTACTAACTACTAACTACTAACTGCTAACTACTAACTACTAACTACTAACTGCTAACTACTAACTACTAACTACTAACTACTAACTACTACTACTAACTACTAACTACTAACTACTAACTACTAACAGCTAACCACTAACTACTAACCACTAACTACTAACTACTAACTACTAACTACTAACTACTAACTACTAACTACTAACTACTAACTACTAACTACTAACTACTAACTACTAACTACTAACTACTAACTGCTAACTACTAACTACTAACTACTAACTACTAACTACTAACTACTAACTGCTAACTACTAACTACTAACTACTAACTACTAACTACTAACTACTAACTACTAACTGCTAACTACTAACTCCTCACTACTAACTACTAACTACTAACTACAAACTACTAACTACTAACTACTAACTACTAACTGCTAACTACTAACTACTAACTACTAACTACTAACTACTAACTACTAACTACTAACTACTAACTACTAACTACTAACTACTAACTACTAACTACTAGCTACTAACTACTAACTACTAACTACTAACTACTAACTACTAACTGCTAACTACTAACTACTAACTACTAACTACTAACTACTAACTACTAACTACTAACTACTAACTACTAACTACTAACTACTAACTACTAACTACTAACTACTAACTGCTAACTACTAACTACTAACTACTAACTACTAACTACTAACTACTAACTACTAACTACTAACTACTAACTACTAACTACTAACTACTAACTACTAACTACTAACTACTAACTACTAACTACTAACTACTAACTACTAACTACTAACTACTAAATGCTAACTACTAACTACTATCTACTAACTGCTAACTACTAACTACTAACTACTAACTACTAACTACTAACTACTAACTACTAACTACTAACTACTAACTACTAACAGCTAACCACTAACTACTAACCACTAACTACTAACTACTAACTACTAACTACTAACTACTAACTACTAACTACTAACTACTAACTACTGACTACTAACTACTAACTACTAACTGCTAACTACTAACTACTAACTACTAACTACTAACTACTAACTACTAACTGCTAACTACTAACTACTAACTACTAACTACTAACTACTAACTACTAACTACTAACTACTAACTACTAACTACTAACTACTAACTACTAACTACTAACTACTAACTGCTAACTACTAACTACTAACTACTAACTGCTAACTACCAATTACTAACCACTAACTACTAACTACTAACTGCTAACTACTAACTACTAACTACTAACTACTAACTACTAACTACTAACTACTAACTACTAACTACTAACTACTAACTACTAACTACTAACTACTAACTACTAACTACTAACTACTAACTACTAACTACTAACTACTAACTACTAACTACTAACTGCTAACTACTAACTACTAACTACTAACTACTAACTACTAACTTTTAACTACTAACTACTAACTACTAACTACTAACTACTAACTACTAACTACTAACTACTAACTACTAGCTACTAACTACTAACTACTAACTACTAACTACTAACTACTAACTGCTAACTACTAACTACTAACTACTAACTACTAACTACTAACTACTAACTACTAACTACTAACTACTAACTACTAACTACTAACTACTAACTACTAACTGCTAACTACTAACTACTAACTACTAACTACTAACTACTAACTACTAACTACTAACTACTAACTACTAACTACTAACTACTAACTACTAACTACTAACTACTAACTACTAACTACTAACTACTAACTACTAACTACTAACTACTAACTACTAAATGCTAACTACTAACTACTATCTACTAACTGCTAACTACTAACTACTAACTACTAACTACTAACTACTAACTACTAACTACTAACTACTAACTACTAACTACTAACAGCTAACCACTAACTACTAACCACTAACTACTAACTACTAACTACTAACTACTAACTACTAACTACTAACTACTAACTACTAACTACTGACTACTAACTACTAACTACTAACTGCTAACTACTAACTACTAACTACTAACTACTAACTACTAACTACTAACTGCTAACTACTAACTACTAACTACTAACTACTAACTACTAACTACTAACTACTAACTACTAACTACTAACTACTAACTACTAACTACTAACTACTAACTACTAACTGCTAACTACTAACTACTAACTACTAACTGCTAACTACCAATTACTAACCACTAACTACTGACTACTAACTGCTAACTACTAACTACTAACTACTAACTACTAACTACTAACTACTAACTACTAACTACTAACTACTAACTACTAACTACTAACTACTAACTACTAACTACTAACTACTAACTACTAACTACTAACTACTAACTACTAACTACTAACTACTAACTGCTAACTACTAACTACTAACTACTAACTACTAACTACTAACTTTTAACTACTAACTACTAACTACTAACTACTAACTACTAACTACTAACTACTAACTACTAACTACTAACTACTAACTGCTAACTACTAACTACTAACTACTAACTACTAACTACTAACTACAAACTACTAACTACTAACTACTAACTACTAACTACTAACTACTAACTACTAACTACTAACTACTAACTACTAACTGCTAACTACTAACTACTAACTACTAACTACTAACTACTAACTACTAACTACTAACTACTAACTACTAACTACTAACTACTAACTACTAACTACTAACTACTAACTACTAACTACTAACTACTAACTACTAACTGCTAACTACTAACTGCTAACTACTAACTACTAACTACTAACTACTAACTACTAACTACTAACTACTAACTACTAACTACTAACTACTAACTACTAACTACTAACTGCTAACTACTAAAACCTAACTACTAACTACTAACTACTAACTACTAACTACTAACTACTAACTACTAACTACTAACTACTAACTACTAACAGCTAACCACTAACTAATAACCACTAACTACTAACTACTAACGACTAACTACTAATTACTAACTACGAACTACTAACTACTAACTACTAACTACTCACTACTAACGACTAACTGCTAACTACTAACCGCTATTTACTGACTACTTACTACTAACTACTAACCACTAACTACTAACTACTAACGACGAACTACTAATTACGAAGTACTAACTACTAACTACTAACTACTAACTTCTAACCACAAACTACTAACTACTAACTACTAACTACTAACTACTAACGACCAACTACTAACTACTAACCACCAACTACTAACAATTAAAAACTAACTACTAACTACTAACCACTAACTACTAACTACTAACGACTAACTACTAATTACGAAGTACTAACTACTAACTACTAACTACTAACTTCTAACCACCAACTACTAGCTACTAACTACTAACTACTAACTACTAACTACTAACTACTAACTACTAACTACTAACTACTAACCACTAACTACTAACTACTAACTACTAACTACTAACTACTAACTACTAACTACTAACTACTAACTACTAACTACTAACTACTAACTATTAACTACTAACTACTAACTACTAACTACTAACTACTAACTACTAACTACTAACTACTAACTACTAACTACTAACTACTAACTACTAACTACTAACTACTAACTACAAACTACTAACTACTAACTACTAACTACTAACTACTAACTAATAACTACTAACTACTAACGACCAACTACTAACTACTAACCACCATCTACTAACAACTAAAAACTAACTACTAACTACTAACCACTAACTACTAACTACTAACGACTAACTACTAATTACGAAGTACTAACTACTAACTACTAACTACTAACTACTCACTACTAACGACTAACTGCTAACTACTAACCGCTATTTACTGACTACTTACTACTAACTACTAACTGCTAACTACCAATTACTAACCACTAACTACTAACTACTAACTACTAACTACTAACTACTAATTACTCACTACTAACTACTAACTACCAACTACTAACTACTAACTACTAACTTCAAACCACTAACTACTAACTACTAACTACTATCTACTAACTACTAACTACTAACTACTAACTGATAACCACTAACTACTAACGACTAACTACTAATTACGAAGTACTAACTTCTAACTACTAACTTCTAACCACTAACTACTAACTACTAACAACTATCTACTAACTACTAACTACTAACCGCTAACTTCTAACTACTAACTACTAACTACTATCTACTAACCACTAACTACTAACTACTAACTACTAACTACTAACTACTAACTACTAACTACTAACTACTAACAACTAACTACTAACTACTAACTACTAACTACTAACTACTAACTACTAACTACTAACTACTAACTACTAACTACTAACTACTAACTACTAACTACTAACTACTAACTACTAACTACTAAAGACCAACTACTAACTACTAACCACCAACTACTAACAACTAAAAACTAACTACTAACTACTAACCACTAACTACTAACTACTAACGACTAACTACTAATTACGAAGTACTAACTACTAACCACTAACTACTAACTTCTAACCACCAACTACTAACTACTAACTACTAACTACTAACTACTAACTACTAACTACTAACTACTAACTACTAACTACTAACTACTAACTACTAACTACTAACTACTAACTACTAACTACTAACGACCAAGTACTAACTACTAACCACCAACTACTAACTACTAACTACTAACTTCTAACCACAAACTACTAACTACTAACTACTAACTACTAACTACTAACTACTAACTACTAACTACTAACTACTAACTACTAACTACTAACTACTAACTACTAACTACTAACTACTAACTACTAACTACTAACTACTAACTACTAACTACTAACTACTAACAGCTAACCACTAACTACTAACCACTAACTACTAACTACTAACGACTAACTACTAATTACTAACTACTAACTACTAACTACTAACTACTAACTACTAACTACTCACTACTAACGACTAACTGCTAACTACTAACCGCTATTTACTGACTACTTACTACTAACTACTAACTGCTAACTACCATTTACTAACCACTAACTACTAACTACTAACTACTAACTACTAATTACTCACTGCTAACTACTAACTACCAACTACTAACTACTAACTACTAACTTCAAACCACTAACTACTAACTACTATCTACTAACTACTAACTACAAACTACTAACTACTAATTACTAAATACTAACTACTAACTACTAACTACTCACTACTAACTACTAACGACTAACTACTAACTACTAACCACTAACTACTAACAACTAACTACTAATTACGAAGTACTAACTACTAACTACTAACTTCTAACCACTAACTACTAACTACTAACTACTATCTACTAACTACTAACTACTAACCGCTAACTTCTAAATACTAACTACTAACTACTAACTACTAGCCACTAACTACTAACTACTAACTACTAACTACTAACTACTAACTACTAACTACTAACTACTAACTACTAACAACTAACTACTAACTACTAACTACTAACTACTAACTACTAACTACTAACAACTAACTACTAACTACTAACTACTAACTACTAACTACTAACTACTAACTACTAACTACTAACTACTAACAACTAACTACTAACTACTAACTACTAACTACTAACTACTAACTACTAACTACTAACTACTAACTACTAAAGACCAACTACTAACTACTAACCACCAACTACTAACAACTAAAAACTAACTACTAACTACTAACCACTAACTACTAACTACTAACTACTAACTACTAACTACTAACTACTAACAACTAACTACTAACTACTAACTACTAACTACTAACAACTAACTACTAACTACTAACTACTAACTACTAACTACTAACTACTAACTACTAACAACTAACTACTAACTACTAACTACTAACTACTAACTACTAACTACTAACTACTAACTACTAATTACTAACAACTAACTACTAACTACTAACTACTAACTACTAACTACTAACTACTAACTACTAACTACTAACTACTAACTACTAAAGACCAACTACTAACTACTAACCACCAACTACTAACAACTAAAAACTAACTACTAACTACTAACCACTAACTACTAACTACTAACGACTAACTACTAATTACGAAGTACTAACTACTAACTACTAACTACTAACTTCTAACCACCAACTACTAACTACTAACTACTAACTACTAACTACTAACTACTAACTACTAACTACTAACTACCAACTACTAACTACTAACTACTAACTACTAACTACTAACTACTAACTAATAACTACTAACTACTAACTACTAACTACTAACTACTAACTACTAACTACTAACTACTAACTACTAACGACCAAGTACTAACTACTAACCACCAACTACTAACTACTAACTACTAACTACTAACTTCTAACCACAAACTACTAACTACTAACTACTAACTACTAACTACTAACTACTAACTACTAACTACTAACTACTAACTACTAACTACTAACTACTAACTACTAACTACTAACTACTAACTACTAACTACTAACTACTAACTACTAACTACTAACTACTAACTACTAACTACTAACTACTAACTACTAACTACTAACTACTAACTACTAACAGCTAACCACTAACTACTAACCACTAACTACTAACTACTAACGACTAACTACTAATTACTAACTACTAACTACTAACTACTAACTACTAACTACTAACTACTCACTACTAACGACTAACTGCTAACTACTAACCGCTATTTACTGACTACTTACTACTAACTACTAACTGCTAACTACCAATTACTAACCACTAACTACTAACTACTAACTACTAACTACTAACTACTAATTACTCACTGCTAACTACTAACTACCAACTACTAACTACTAACTACTAACTTCAAACCACTAACTACTAACTACTATCTACTAACTACTAACTACTAACTACTAACTACTAATTACTAACTACTAACTACTAACTACTAACTACTCACTACTAACTACTAACGACTAACTACTAACTACTAACCACTAACTACTAACAACTAACTACTAACTACTAACCACTAACTACTAACGACTAACTACTAATTACGAAGTACTAACTACTAACTACTAACTTCTAACCACTAACTACTAACTACTAACTACTATCTACTAACTACTAACTACTAACCGCTAACTTCTAAATACTAACTACTAACTACTAACTACTAGCCACTAACTACTAACTACTAACTACTAACTACTAACTACTAACTACTAACTACTAACTACTAACTACTAACTACTAACTACTAACTACTAACTACTAACAACTAACTACTAACTACTAACTACTAACTACTAACTACTAACTACTAACTACTAACAACTAACTACTAACTACTAACTACTATCTACTAACTACTAACTACTAACCGCTAACTTCTAAATACTAACTACTAACTACTAACTACTAGCCACTAACTACTAACTACTAACTACTAACTACTAACTACTAACTACTAACTACTAACTACTAACTACTAACAACTAACTACTAACTACTAACTACTAACTACTAACTACTAACTACTAACAACTAACTACTAACTACTAACTACTAACTACTAACTACTAACTACTAACTACTAACTACTAACTACTAACAACTAACTACTAACTACTAACTACTAACTACTAACTACTAACTACTAACTACTAACTACTAACTACTAACTACTAAAGACCAACTACTAACTACTAACCACCAACTACTAACAACTAAAAACTAACTACTAACTACTAACCACTAACTACTAACTACTAACGACTAACTACTAATTACGAAGTACTAACTACTAACTACTAACTACTAACTTCTAACCACCAACTACTAACTACTAACTACTAACTACTAACTACTAACTACTAACTACTAACTACTAACTACTAACTACTAACTACCAACTACTAACTACTAACTACTAACTACTAACTACTAACTACTAACTAATAACTACTAACTACTAACTACTAACTACTAACTACTAACTACTAACTACTAACTACTAACGACCAAGTACTAACTACTAACCACCAACTACTAACTACTAACTACTAACTACTAACTTCTAACCACAAACTACTAACTACTAACTACTAACTACTAACTACTAACTACTAACTACTAACTACTAACTACTAACTACTAACTACTAACTACTAACTACTAACTACTAACTACTAACTACTAACTACTAACTACTAACTACTAACTACTAACTACTAACTACTAACTACTAACTACTAACTACTAACAGCTAACCACTAACTACTAACCACTAACTACTAACTACTAACGACTAACTACTAATTACTAACTACTAACTACTAACTACTAACTACTAACTACTCACTACTAACGACTAACTGCTAACTACTAACCGCTATTTACTGACTACTTACTACTAACTACTAACTGCTAACTACCAATTACTAACCACTAACTACTAACTACTAACTACTAACTACTAACTACTAATTACTCACTGCTAACTACTAACTACCAACTACTAACTACTAACTACTAACTTCAAACCACTAACTACTAACTACTATCTACTAACTACTAACTACTAACTACTAACTACTAATTACTAACTACTAACTACTAACTACTAACTACTCACTACTAACTACTAACGACTAACTACTAACTACTAACCACTAACTACTAACAACTAACTACTAACTACTAACCACTAACTACTAACGACTAACTACTAATTACGAAGTACTAACTACTAACTACTAACTTCTAACCACTAACTACTAACTACTAACTACTATCTACTAACTACTAACTACTAACCGCTAACTTCTAAATACTAACTACTAACTACTAACTTCTAACCACTAACTACTAACTACTAACAACTAACTACTAACTACTAACGACCAACTACTAACTACTAACCAACAACTACTAACAACTAAAAACTCACTACTAACTACTAACCACTAACTACTAACTACTAACGACTAACTACTAATTACGAAGTACTAACTACTAACTACTAACTACTAACTTCTAACCACCAACTACTAACTACTAACTACTAACTACTAACTACTAACTACTACTACTAACTACTAGCTACTAACTACTTACTACTAACTACTAACTACTAACTACTAACTACTAACTACTAACTACTAACTACTAACTACTAACTACTAACTACTAACTACTAACTACTAACTACTAACTACTAACTACTAACGACCAACTACTAACTACTAACCACCAACTACTAACATCTAAAAACTAACTACTAACTACTAACTACTAGCCACTAACTACTAACTACTAACTACTAACTACTAACTACTAACTACTAACTACTAACTACTAACTACTAACTACTAACTACTAACTACTAACTACTAACTACTAACAACTAACTACTAACTACTAACTACTAACTACTAACTACTAACTACTAACTACTAACAACTAACTACTAACTACTAACGACCAACTACTAACTACTAACCAACAACTACTAACAACTAAAAACTCACTACTAACTACTAACTACTAACTACTAACTACTAACTACTAACTACTAACTACTAACTACTAACTACTAACTACTAACAACTAACTACTAACTACAAACGACCAACTACTAACTACTAACCAACAACTACTAACAACTAAAAACTCACTACTAACTACTAACCACTAACTGCTAACTACTAACGACTAACTACTAATTACGAAGTACTAACTACTAACTACTAACTACTAACTTCTAACCACCAACTACTAACTACTAACTACTAACTACTAACTACTAACTACTACTACTAACTACTAGCTACTAACTACTTACTACTAACTACTAACTACTAACTACTAACTACTAACTACTAACTACTAACTACTAACTACTAACTACTAACTACTAACTACTAACTACTAACTACTAACTACTAACTACTAACGACCAACTACTAACTACTAACCACCAACTACTAACATCTAAAAACTAACTACTAACTACTAACTACTAGCCACTAACTACTAACTACTAACTACTAACTACTAACTACTAACTACTAACTACTAACTACTAACTACTAACTACTAACTACTAACTACTAACTACTAACTACTAACTACTAACAACTAACTACTAACTACTAACTACTAACTACTAACTACTAACTACTAACTACTAACAACTAACTACTAACTACTAACGACCAACTACTAACTACTAACCAACAACTACTAACAACTAAAAACTCACTACTAACTACTAACCACTAACTACTAACTACTAACGACTAACTACTAATTACGAAGTACTAACTACTAACTACTAACTACTAACTTCTAACCACCAACTACTAACTGCTAACTATTAACTACTAACTACTAACTACTACTACTAACTACTAGCTACTAACTACTTACTACTAACTACTAACTACTAACTACTAACTACTAACTACTAACTACTAACTACTAACTACTAACTACTAACTACTAACTACTAACTACTAACGACCAACTACTAACTACTAACCACCAACTACTAACATCTAAAAACTAACTACTAACTACTAACTACTAACCACTAACTACTAACTACTAACGACTAACTACTAATTACGAAGTACTAACTACTAACTACTAACTATTAAGTTCTAACCACCAACTACTAACTACTAACTACTAACTACTAACTACTAACTGCTAACTACTAACTACTAACTACTAACTACTAACAGCTAACCACTAACTACTAACCACTAACTACTATCTACTAACGACTAACTACTAATTACTAACTACTAACTACTAACTACTAACCATTAACTACTCACTACTAACGACTAACTGCTAACTACTAACCTCTATATACTGACTACTTACTACTAACTACTAACCACTAACTACTAACTACTAAAGACTAACTACTAATTACGAAGTACTAACTACTAGCTACTAACTTCTAACCACCAACTACTAACTACTAACTACTAACTACTAACTACTAACTACTAACTACTAACTACTAACTACTAACTACTAACTACTAACTACTAACTACTAACCACTAACTACTAACTACTAACTACTAACTACTAACTACTAACTACTAGCTACTTACTACTAACTACTAACTACTAACTACTAACTACTAACTACTAACTACTAACTACTAACTACTAACTACTAACTACTAACTACTAACTACTAACTACTAACTACTAACTACTAACTACTAACTACTAACTACTAACTACTAACTACTAACGACCAACTACTAACTACTAACCACCAAATACTAAAAACTAAAAACTAACTACTAACTACTAACCACTAACTACTAACTACTAACGACTAACTACTAATTACGAAGTACTAACTACTAACTACTAACTATTAACTTCTAACCACCAACTACTAACTACTAACTACTAACTACTAACTACTAACTGCTAACTACTAACTACTAACTACTAACTACTAACTACTAACAGCTAACCACTAACTACTAACCACTGACTACTATCTACTAACGACTAACTACTAATTACTAACTACTAACTACTAACTACTAACCACTAACCACTCACTACTAACGACTAACTGCTAACTACTAACCTCTATATACTGACTACTTACTACTAACTACTAACCACTTACTACTAACTACTAACGACTAACTACTAATTACGAAGTACTAACTACTAACTACTAACTACTAACTTCTAACCACCAACTACTAACTACTAACTACTAACTACTAACTACTAACTGCTAACTACTAACTACTAACTACTAACTACTAACAGCTAACCACTAACTACTAACCACTAACTACTATCTACTAACGACTAACTACTAATTACTAACTACTAACTACTAACTACTAACCATTAACTACTCACTACTAACGACTAACTGCTAACTACTAACCTCTATATACTGACTACTTACTACTAACTACTAACCACTAACTACTAACTACTAAAGACTAACTACTAATTACGAAGTACTAACTACTAACTACTAACTTCTAACCACCAACTACTAACTACTAACTACTAACTACTAACTACTAACTACTAACTACTAACTACTAACTACTAACTACTAACTACTAACTACTAACTACTAACTACTAACTACTAACTACTAACTACTAACTACTAACTACTAACTACTAGCTACTTACTACTAACTACTAACTACTAACTACTAACTACTAACTACTAACTACTAACTACTAACTACTAACTACTAACTACTAACTACTAACTACTAACTACTAACTACTAACTACTAACTACTAACGACCAACTACTAACTACTAACCACCAAATACTAAAAACTAAAAACTAACTACTAACTACTAACCACTAACTACTAACTACTAACGACTAACTACTAATTACGAAGTACTAACTACTAACTACTAACTATTAACTTCTAACCACCAACTACTAACTACTAACTACTAACTACTAACTACTAACTGCTAACTACTAACTACTAACTACTAACTACTAACTACTAACAGCTAACCACTAACTACTAACCACTGACTACTATCTACTAACGACTAACTACTAATTACTAACTACTAACTACTAACTACTAACCACTAACCACTCACTACTAACGACTAACTGCTAACTACTAACCTCTATATACTGACTACTTACTACTAACTACTAACGACTAACTACTAATTACGAAGTACTAACTACTAACTACTAACTACTAACTTCTAACCACCAACTACTAACTACTAACTACTAACTACTAACTACTAACTACTAACTTTTAACTACTAACTACTAACTACTAACTACTAACTACTAACTACTAACTACTAACAACTAACTACTAACTACTAACTACTAACTACTAACTACTAACTACTAACTACTAACTACTAACTACTAACTACTAACTACTAACGACCAACTACTAACTCTTAACCACCAACTACTAACTACTAACGACTAACTACTAACTTCTAACCACCAACTACTAACTACTAACTACTAACTACTAACTACTAACTACTAACTACTAACTAATAACTACTAACTACTAACTACTAACTACTAACTACTAACTACTAACTACTAACAGCTAACCACTAACTACTAACCACTAACTACTAACTACTAACGACTAACTACTAATTACTAACTACTAACTACTAACTACTAACTACTAACTACTAACTACTAACTACTAACTACTAACTACTAACTACTAACTACTAACTACTAACTACTAACTACTAACTACTAACTACTAACAACTAACTACTAACGACCAACTACTAACTACTAACCACCAACTACTAACAACTAAAAACTAACTACCAACTACTAACCACTAACTACTAACTACTAACGACTAACTACTAATTACGAAGTACTAACTACTAACTACTAACTACTAACTACTAACTACTAACTACTATCTACTAACTACTAACTACTAACTACTTAGTACTAACTACTAACTACTAACTACTAACTACTGACTACTAACTACTAACGACTAACTACTAACTACTAACCACTAACTACTAACAACTAACTACTAACTATTAACCACTAACTACTAACCGCTAACTTCTAACTACTAACTACTAACTACTAACCACTAACTACTAACTACTAACTACTAACTACTAACTACTAACTACTAACTACTAACTACTAACCACTAACTACTAACGGCTAACTGCTAACTACTAACCGCTATTTACTGACTACTTACTACTAACTACTAACTGCTAACTACCAATTACTAACCACTAACTACTAACTACTAACTGCTAACTACTAACCACTAATTACTCACTACTAATTACTAACTACCAACTACTAACTACTAACTACTAACTTCAAACCACTAGCTACTAACTACTAACTACTATCTACTAACTACTAACTACTAACTACTTAGTACTAACTACTAACTACTAACTACTAACTACTCACTACTAACTACTAACGACTAACTACTAACTACTAACCACTAACTACTAACAACTAACTACTAACTATTAACCACTAACTACTAACCGCTAACTTCTAACTACTAACTACTAACTACTAACCACTAACTACTAACTACTAACTACTAACTACTAACTACTAACTACTAACCACTAACTACTAACTACTAACTACTAACTACTAACTACTAACTACTAACTACTAACTACTAACCACTAACTACTAACGGCTAACTGCTAACTACTAACCGCTATTTACTGACTACTTACTACTAACTACTAACTGCTAACTACCAATTACTAACCACTAACTACTAACTACTAACTGCTAACTACTAACCACTAATTACTCACTACTAATTACTAACTACCAACTACTAACTACTAACTACTAACTTCAAACCACTAGCTACTAACTACTAACTACTATCTACTAACTACTAACTACTAACTACTTAGTACTAACTACTAACTACTAACTACTAACTACTCACTACTAACTACTAACGACTAACTACTAACTACTAACCACTAACTACTAACAACTAACTACTAACTATTAACCACTAACTACTAACCGCTAACTTCTAACTACTAACTACTAACTACTAACCACTAACTACTAACTACTAACTACTAACTACTAACTACTTAGTACTAACTACTAACTACTAACTACTAACTACTCACTACTAACTACTAACGACTAACTACTAACTACTAACCACTAACTACTAACAACTAACTACTAACTATTAACCACTAACTACTAACCGCTAACTTCTAACTACTAACTACTAACTACTAACCACTAACTACTAACTACTAACTACTAACTACTAACTACTAACTACTAACTACTAACTACTAACCACTAACTACTAACGGCTAACTGCTAACTACTAACCGCTATTTACTGACTACTTACTACTAACTACTAACTGCTAACTACCAATTACTAACCACTAACTACTAACTACTAACTGCTAACTACTAACCACTAATTACTCACTACTAATTACTAACTACCAACTACTAACTACTAACTACTAACTTCAAACCACTAGCTACTAACTACTAACTACTATCTACTAACTACTAACTACTAACTACTTAGTACTAACTACTAACTACTAACTACTAACTACTCACTACTAACTACTAACGACTAACTACTAACTACTAACCACTAACTACTAGCAACTAACTACTAACTATTAACCACTAACTACTAACCGCTAACTTCTAACTACTAACTACTAACTACTAACCACTAACTACTAACTACTAACTACTAACTACTAACTACTAACTACTAACTACTAACTACTAACTACTAACTACTAACTACTAACTACTAACTACTAACTACTAACTACTAACTACTAACTATTAACTACTAACTACTAACTACTAACTACTAACAACTAACTACTAACGACCAACTACTAACTACTAACCACCAACTACTAACAACTAAAAACTAACTACCAACTACTAACCACTAACTACTAACTACTAACGACTAACTACTAATTACGAAGTACTAACTACTAACTACTAACTACTAACTACTAACTACTAACTACTATCTACTAAATACTAACTACTAACTACTAACTACTAACTACTAACGACCAACTACTAACTACTAACCACCAACTACTAACTACTAACTACTAACTACTAACTTCTAACCACCAACTACTAACTACTAACTACTAACTACTAACTACTAACTACTAACTACTAACTACTAACTACTAACTACTAACTACTAACTACTAACTACTAACTACTAACTACTAACTACTAACAGCTAACCACTAACTACTAACCACTAACTACTAACTACTAACGACTAACTACTAATTACTAACTACTAACTACTAACTACTAACTACTAACTACTCACTACTAACGACTAACTGCTAACTACTAACCACTATTTACTGACTACTTACTACTAACTACTAACTGCTAACTACCAATTACTAACCACTAACTACTAACTACTAACTGCTAACTACTAACTACTAATTACTCACTACTAATTACTAACTACCAACTACTAACTACTAACTACTAACTTCAAACCACTAACTACTAACTACTAACTACTAACTACTATCTACTAACTACTAACTACTAACTACTAACTACTAACTACTAATTACTAACTACTAACTACTAACTACTAACTACTCACTACTAACTTCTAACGACTAACTACTAACTACTAACTACTAACTGCTAACTACTAACGACCAACTACTAACTACTAACCACCAACTACTAACAACTAAAAACTATCTACCAACTACTAACCACTAACTACTAACTACTAACGACTAACTACTAATTACGAAGTACTAACTACTAACTACTAACTACTAACTACTAACTACTAACTACTAACTACTATCTACTAACTACTAACTACTAACTACTAACTACTAACTACTAACTACTAACGACCAACTACTAACTACTAACCACCAACTACTAACTACTAACTACTAACTACTAACTTCTAACCACCAACTACTAACTACTAACTACTAACTACTAACTACTAACTACTAACTACTAACTACTAACTACTAACTACTAACTACTAACTACTAACTACTAACTACTAACTACTAACTACTAACAGCTAACCACTAACTACTAACCACTAACTACTAACTAGTAACGACTAACTACTAATTACTAACTACTAACTACTAACTACTAACTACTAACTACTCACTACTAACGACTAACTGCTAACTACTAACCGCTATTTACTGACTACTTACTACTAACTACTAACTGCTAACTACCAATTACTAACCACTAACTACTAACTACTAACTACTAACTCACTACTAATTACTAACTACCAACTAATAACTACTAACTACTAACTTCAAACCACTATCTACTAACTACTAACTACTAACTACTAACTACTAACTACTAACTACTAATTACTAACTACTAACTACTAACTACTAACTACTCACTACTAACTTCTAACGACTAACTACTAACTACTAACCACTAACTACTAACAACTAACAACTAACTACTAACTATTAACCACGAACTACTAACGACTAACTACTAATTACGAAGTACTAACTACTAACTACTAACTTCTAACCACTAACTGCTAACTACTAACTACTATCTACTAACTACTAACTACTAACCGCTAACTTCTAACTACTAACTACTAACTACTAACCACTAACTACTAACTACTAACTACTAACTACTAACTACTAACTACTAACTACTAACTACTAACTACTAACTACTAACTACTAACTACTAACTTCAAACCACTATCTACTAACTACTAACTACTAACTTCAAACCACTAACTACTAACTACTAATTACTAACTACTAACTACTAACTACTCACTACTAACTACTAACGACTAACTACTAACTACTAACCACTAACTACTAACAACTAACAACTAACTACTAACTACTAACCACTAACTACTAACGACTAACTACTAATTACGAAGTACTAACTACTAACTACTAACTTCTAACCACTAACTACTAACCACTAACTACTAACAACTAACTACTATCTACTAACTACTAACTACTAACCGCTAACTTCTAACTACCAACTACTAACTACTGACTAATAACTACTAACTACTAACGACTAGCTACTAACTACTAACCACTAACTACTAACAACTAATAACTAACTACTAACTACTAACCACTAACTGCTAACTACTAACGACTAACTACGAATTACTAAGTATTAACTACTAACTACCAACTACTAACTTTTAACCACTAACTACTAACTACTACCTACTAACTACTAACTACTAATGACTAACTACTAACTACTAACGACTAACTACTAACTACTAACCACCAACTTCTAACAACTAACAACTAATTACTAACTACTAACTACTAACTACTAACTACTAATGACTAACTACTAACTACTAGCCACTAACTACTAACTACTAACCACTAACTACTAACAACTAACTTCTAACTACTAACTACTAACTACTAACGACTAACTACTAACTACTAACCGCTATTTACTGACTATTTACTACTAACTACTAACTGTCAACTACTAACTACTAACCAACAACTACTAACAACTAAAAACTAACTACTAACTACTAACCACTAACTACTAACTACTAACGACTAACTACTAATTACGAAGTACTAACTACTAACTACTAACTACTAACTACTCACTACTAACGACTAACTGCTAACTACTAACCGCTGTTTACTGACTACTTACTACTAACTACTAACTGCTAACTACCAATTACTAACCACTAACTACTAACAACTAATCACTCAATACTAACTACTAACTACCAAATACTAACTACTAATTACTAACTTCAAACCACTAACTACTAACTACTAATTACTAACTACTAACTACTAACTACTCACTACTAACTACTAACGACTAACTACTAACTACTAACCACTAACTACTAACAACTAACAACTAACTACTAACTACTAACCACTAACTACTAACGACTAACTACTAATTACGAAGTACTAACTACTAACTACTAACTTCTAACCACTAACTACTAACCACTAACTACTAACAACTAACTACTATCTACTAACTACTAACTACTAACCGCTAACTTCTAACTACTAACTACTAACTACTAACTAATAACTACTAACTACTAACGACTAGCTACTAACTACTAACCACTAACTACTAACAACTAATAACTAACTACTAACTACTAACCACTAACTGCTAACTACTAACGACTAACTACTAATTACTAAGTATTAACTACTAACTACCAACTACTAACTTTTAACCACTAACTACTAACTACTACCTACTAACTACTAACTACTAATGACTAACTACTAACTACTAACGACTAACTACTAACTACTAACCACCAACTTCTAACAACTAACAACTAATTACTAACTACTAACTACTAACTACTAACTACTAATGACTAACTACTAACTACTAGCCACTAACTACTAACTACTAACCACTAACTACTAACAACTAACTTCTAACTACTAACTACTAACTACTAACGACTAACTACTAACTACTAACCGCTATTTACTGACTATTTACTACTAACTACTAACTACTAACTGCTAACTACCAACTACTAACCACTAACTACTAACTACTAACTACTAACTACTAATTACTCACTACTAACTACTAACTACCAACTACTAACTACTAACTACTAACTACTAACTTCAAACCACTAACTACTAACTACTAACTACTAACTTCTAACTACTAACTACTAACTACTAATTACTAACTACTAACTACTAACTACTAACTACTAACTACTAACGACTAACTTTTAACTACTAACCACAAACTACTAACAACTAACAACTAACTACTAACTACTAACCACTAACTACTAACGACTAACTACTAATTACGAAGTACTAACTACTAACTACTAACTTCTAACCACTAACTACTCACTACTAACTACTATCTACTAACTACTAACTACTAAACGCTAACTTCTAACTACTAACAACTAACTACTAACTACTAACTAATAACTACTAACTACTAACGACTAACTACTAACTACTAACCACTAACTACTAAAAACTAATAAATAACTACTAACTACTAACCACTAACTACTAACTACTAACGACTAACTACTAATTACTAAGTATTAACTACCAACTACCAACTACTAACTTTTAACCACTAACTACTAACTACTACCTACTAACTACTAACTACTAATTACTAACTACTAACTACTAACTACTAACTACTAACGACTAACTACTAACTACTAACCACAAACTAACAACTAACAACTAACTACTAACTACTAACCACTAACTACTAACGACTAACTACTAATTACGAAGTACTAACTACTAACTACTAACTACTAATTACTCACTACTAACTACTAACTACCAACTACTAACTACTAACTACTAACTTCAAACCACTAACTACTAACTACTAACTACTAACTACTAACTACTAACTACTAACTACTAACTACTAACTACTAATTACTAACTACTAACTACTAACTACTAACTACTAACGACTAACTACTAACTACTAACCACAAACTACTAACAACTAACAACTAACTACTAACTACTAACCACTAACTACTAACGACTAACTACTAATTACGAAGTACTAACTACTAACTACTAATTTCTAACCACTAACTACTAACTACTAACTACTATCTACTAACTACTAACTACTAACCGCTAACTTCTAACTACTAACTACTAACTACTAACTACTAACTAATAACTACTAACTACTAACGACTAACTACTAACTACTAACCACTAACTACTAAAAACTAATAAATAACTACTAACTACTAACCACTAACTACTAACTACTAACGACTAACTACTAATTACTAAGTATTAACTACTAACTACCAACTACTAACTTTTAACCACTAACTACTAACAACTAATTACTCAATACTAACTACTAACTACCAAATACTAACTACTAATTACTAACTTCAAACCACTAACTACTAACTACTAATTACTAACAACTAACTACTAACTACTCACTACTAACTACTAACGACTAACTACTAACTACTAACCACTAACTACTAACAACTAACAACTAACTACTAACTACTAACCACTAACTACTAACGACTAACTACTAATTACGAAGTACTAACTACTAACTACTAACTTCTAACCACTAACTACTAACCACTAACTACTAACAACTAACTACTATCTACTAACTACTAACTACTAACCGCTAACTTCTAACTACTAACTACTAACTACTAACTAATAACTACTAACTACTAACGACTAGCTACTAACTACTAACCACTAACTACTAACAACTAATAACTAACTACTAACTACTAACCACTAACTGCTAACTACTAACGACTAACTACTAATTACTAAGTATTAACTACTAACTACCAACTACTAACTTTTAACCACTAACTACTAACTACTACCTACTAACTACTAACTACTAATGACTAACTACTAACTACTAACGACTAACTACTAACTACTAACCACCAACTTCTAACAACTAACAACTAATTACTAACTACTAACTACTAACTACTAACTACTAATGACTAACTACTAACTACTAGCCACTAACTACTAACTACTAACCACTAACTACTAACAACTAACTTCTAACTACTAACTACTAACTACTAACGACTAACTACTAACTACTAACCGCTATTTACTGACTATTTACTACTAACTACTAACTACTAACTGCTAACTACCAACTACTAACCACTAACTACTAACTACTAACTACTAACTACTAATTACTCACTACTAACTACTAACTACCAACTACTAACTACTAACTACTAACTTCAAACCACTAACTACTAACTACTAACTACTAACTACTAACTACTAACTACTAACTACTAACTACTAATTACTAACTACTAGCTACTAACTACTAACTACTAACGACTAACTACTAACTACTAACCACAAACTACTAACAACTAACAACTAACTACTAACTACTAACCACTAACTACTAACGACTAACTACTAATTACGAAGTACTAACTACTAACTACTAACTTCTAACCACTAACTACTAACTACTAACTACTATCTACTAACTACTAACTACTAACCGCTAACTTCTAACTACTAACTACTAACTACTAACTACTAACTAATAACTACTAACTACTAACGACTAACTACTAACTACTAACCACTAACTACTAAAAACTAATAAATAACTACTAACTACTAACCACTAACTACTAACTACTAAGGACTAACTACTAATTACTAAGTATTAACTACTAACTACCAACTACTAACTTTTAACCACTAACTACTAACTACTACCTACTAACTACTAACTATTAATTACTAACTACTAACTACTAACTACTAACTACTAACGACTAACTACTAACTACTAACCACAAACTACTAACAACTAACAACTAACTACTAACTACTAACCACTAACTACTAACGACTAACTACTAATTACGAAGTACTAACTACTAACTACTAACTACTAATTACTCACTACTAACTACTAACTACTAACTACTAACTACTAACTACTAACTACTAATTACTAACTACTAACTACTAACTACTAACTACTAACGACTAACTACTAACTACTAACCACAAACTACTAACAACTAACAACTAACTACTAACTACTAACCACTAACTACTAACGACTAACTACTAATTACGAAGTACTAACTACTAACTACTAACTTCTAACCACTAACTACTAACTACTAACTACTATCTACTAACTACTAACTACTAACCGCTAACTTCTAACTACTAACTACTAACTACTAACTACTAACTAATAACTACTAACTAATAACGACTAACTACTAACTACTAACCACTAACTACTAAAAACTAATAAATAACTACTAACTACTAACCACTAACTACTAACTACTAACGACTAACTACTAATTACTAAGTATTAACTACTAACTACCAACTACTAACTTTTAACCACTAACTACTAACTACTACCTACTAACTACTAACTACTAATGACTAACTACTAACTACTAACGACTAACTACTAACTACTAACCACTAACTTCTAACAACTAACAACTAACTACTAACTACTAACTACTAACTACTAACTACTAATGACTAACTACTAACTACTAACCACTAACTACTAACTACTAACCACTAACTACTAACAACTAACAACTAATTACTAACTACTAAATACTAACTACTAACTACTAACGACTAACTACTAACTACTAACCACTATTTACTGACTAATTACTACTAACTACTAACTACTAACTGCTAACTACCAACTACTAACCACAAACTACTAACTACTAACTACTAATTACTCACTACTAACTACTAACTACCAACTACTAACTACTAACTACTAACTTCAAACCACTAACTACTAACTACTAACTACTAACTACTAACTACTAACTACTAACTACTAAATACTAATTACTAACTACTAACTACTAACTACTAACTACTAACTACTAACGGCTAACTACTAACTACTAACCACAAACTACTAACAACTAAAAACTAACTACTAACTACTAACTAGTAACGACTAACTACTAATTACTAACTACTAACTACTAACCCCTAACTACTAACTTCTAAAAAATAACTACTAACTACTAACTACTAACAACTAACCACTAACTACTGACTACTAACTACTAACTACTAAATACTAACTACTAACTGCTAACTATTAACTACTAACTACTAACTTCTAAACACTAACTACTAACTACTAACTACAAACTACTAACTACTAACTACTAACCGCTAACTTCTAACTACTAACTACTAACTACTAACTACTACCTAATAACTACTAACTACTAACGACTAACCACTAACTACTAACTACTAACTACTAACTACAAAGTACTAACTACTAATTACTAACTACTAACTGCTAACTATTAACTACTAACTACTAACTTCTAAACACTAACTACTAACTACTAACTACAAACTACTAACTACTAACTACTAGCCGCTAACTTCTAACTACTAACTACTAACTACTAACTACTAACTATTAACACCAACAACTAACCACTAACTACTAACGACTAACTACTAATTACGAAGTACTAACTACTAACTACTAACTTCTAACCACTAACTACTAACTACTAACTACTATCTACTAACTACTAAATATTAACAGCTAAATTCTAACTACTAACTACTAACTACTAACTACTAACTAATAACTACTAACTACTAACGACTAACTACTAACTACTAACCACTAACTACTAACAACTAATAACTAACTACTAACTACTAACCACTAACTACTAACTACTAACGACTAACTACTAATTACTAAGTATTAACTACTAACTACCAACTACTAACTTTTAACCACTAACTACTAACTACTACCTACTAACTACTAGCTACTAATGACTAACTACTAACTACTAACGACTAACTACTAACTACTAACCACTAACTTCCAACAACTAACAACTAACTACTAACTACTAACTACTAATGACTAACTACTAACTACTAACCACTAACTACTAACTACTAACCACTAACTACTAACAACTAACAACTAATTACTAACTACTAACTACTAACTACTAACGACTAACTACTAACTACTAACCACTAACTATTAACAACTAACAACCAACTACTAACTACTAACTACTAACTACTAATTACTAACTACTATCTACTAACTACTAACTACCAACTACTAAAAACTAACGACTAACTACTAACTACTACCCACTAACTACAAACAACTAACAACTAACTACTAACTACTAACCACTATTTACTAACTACTAACGACTAACTACTAATTACTAAGTACTAACTACTAACTACCAACTACTAACTTCTAACCACTAACTACTAACTACTAACTACTCACTACTAACTACTAAAAACTAACGACTAACTACTAACTACTACCCACTAACTACAAACAACTAACAACTAACTACTAACTACTAACCACTAACTACTAACTACTAACGACTAACTACTAATTACTAAGTATTAACTACTAACTACCAACTACTAACTTTTAACCACTAACTACTAACTACTACCTACTAACTACTAGCTACTAATGACTAACTACTAACTACTAACGACTAACTATTAACTACTAACCACTAACTTCTAACAACTAACAACTAACTACTAACTACTAACTACTAATGACTAACTACTAACTACTAACCACTAACTACTAACTACTAACCACTAACTACTAACAACTAACAACTAATTACTAACTACTAACTACTAACTACTAACGACTAACTACTAACTACTAACCACTAACTATTAACAACTAACAACCAACTACTAACTACTAACTACTAACTACTAATTACTAACTACTATCTACTAACTACTAACTACCAACTACTAAAAACTAACGACTAACTACTAACTACTACCCACTAACTACAAACAACTAACAACTAACTACTAACTACTAACCACTATTTACTAACTACTAACGACTAACTACTAATTACTAAGTACTAACTACTAACTACCAACTACTAACTTCTAACCACTAACTACTAACTACTAACTACTCACTACTAACTACTAACTACTAACTACTAATTACTAACTACTAACTAATAACTACTAACTACTAACTACTAACTACGAACTACTAACTACTAACGACTAACTGCTAACTACTAACCACTAACTACTAACAACTAACAACTAACTACTAACCACTAACCACTAACTACTAACTACTAACGACTAACTACTAATTACTAAGTACTAACTACTAACTACCAACTACTAACTTCTAACCACTAACTTCTAACTACTAACTACTAACTATTAACTACTAACTACTGACTAATAACTACTAACTATTAACTACTATCTACTAACTACTAACTACTAACCACTAACTACTAACTACTAACTATTAACTACTAACTAATAACTACTAACTACTAACGACTAACTACTAACTACTAACCACTAACTACTAACAACTAATAACTAACTACTAACTACTAACCACTAACTACTAAATACTAACGACTGACTACTAATTACTAAGTATTAACTACTTACTACCAACTATTAACTTTTAACTACTAACTACTAACTACTACCTACTAACTACTAACTACTAATGACTAACTACTAAATACTAACGACTAACTGCTAACTACTAACTACTAATGACTAAGTACTAACTACTAACCACTAACTACTAACTACTAACCAATAACTACTAACAACTAACAACTAACTACTAACTACTAACTACTAACTACTAAGTACTAACGACTAACTACTAACTACTAACCACTAACTTCTAACAACTAACAACTAACTACTAACTACTAACTACTAACTACTAATGACTAAGTACTAACTACTAACCACTAACTACTAACTACTAACCAATAACTACTAACAACTAACAACTAACTACTAACTACTAACTACTAACTACTAAGTACTAACGACTAACTACTAACTACTAACCACTAACTATTAACAACTAACAACTAACTACTAACGACTAACTACTAATTACTAAGTACTAATTACTAACTACTAACTACTAACTACTAACTACTAACTACTAACTACTAAATACTAACTACTAACTACTAACTACTAACTACTAACTACTAACTACTAACTACTAACTACTAACTACTAACTACTAACTACTAACAAGTAACTACTATTTACTAACTACTATCTACTAACTACTAACTACCAACTACTAACTACAAACGACTAATTACTAACTACTACCCACTAACTACTAACAACTAACAACTAAATACTAAATACTAACCACTAACTAATAACTACTAACGACTAACTACTAATTACTAAGTACTAACTACTAACTACCAACTACTAACTTCTAACCACTAACTACTAACTACTAACTACTAACTACTAACTACTAACTAATAACTACTAACTACTAACTACTAACTACTAACTACTAACGACTAACTACTAACTACTAACCACTAACTACTAACAACTAACAATTAACTACTAACCACTAACCACAAACTACTAACTACTAACGACTAACTACTAATTACTAAGTACTAACTACTAACTACCAACTACCAACTTCTAACCACTAACTTCTAACTACTAACTACTAACTACTACACACTAACTAATAACTACTAACTACTAACTACTAACTACTAACTACTAACTACTAACTACTAACTACTAACTAATAACTACTAACTACTAACTACTAACTACTAACTACCAACTATTCACTACTAACAACTAACTGCTAACTAGTAACCACTATTTACTAACTACTTACTAGTAAATACTAACGGCTAACTACTAACTACTAACCACTAACTACTAGCAACTAACAACTAACTACTAACCACTAACTACTAACTACTAACTACTAACGACTAACTACTAATTACTAAGTACTAACTACTAACTACTAACTACTAACTTCTAACCACTAACTACTAACTACTAACTACTATCTACTAACTACTAACTGCTAACTACTAACCACTAACTACTGACAACTAACTACTAACTACTAACCACTAACTACTAACTACAAACGACTAACTACAAATTACTAAGTACTAACTACTAACTACCAACTACTAACTTCTAGCCACTAACTACTAACTACTAACTACTAACTACTAACTACTAATGACTAATTACTAACCACTAACGACTAACTACCAACTACTAACCATTAACTACTAGCAACTAACAACTAACTACTAACTACTAACTACTAACTACTAACTACTAACTACTAACTACTAACTACTAACCACTAACTACTAACTAATAACCACTAACTGCTAACAACTAACAACTTACTACTAACAACTAACCACTAACTACTAACTACTAACGACTAACTACTAATTACTAAGTACTAACTACAAACTCTTAACTACTAACTACTAACTACTAAGTACTAACTACTAACAACTAACTACTAACTACTAACTAATAACTACTAACTACTAACTACTAGCTACTAATGACTAACCACTAACTACTAACTACTAACCACTAACTACTAACAACCAACAACTAACTACTAACTACTAACCACTAACTACTTACTACTAACGACTAACTACTAATTACTAAGTACTAACTACTAACTACTAGCTACTAACTACCAACTTCTAACCACTAACTACTAACTACTAACTACTAACTACTAACTACTAACTACTAACTACTAACTACTAACTACTAACAACTAACTTCTAAGCACTAACTACTAACTACTAACTACTAACTACTAATGACTAATTACTAACCACTAACGACTAACTACTAACTACTAACTACTAACTACTAACTACTAACTACTAACTAGTAACAACTAACTTCTAAGCACTAACTACTAACTACTAACTACTAGCTACTAATGACTAACTACTAACTACTAACTACTAACCACTAACTACTAACAACCAACAACTAACTACTAACTACTAACCACTAACTACTTACTACTAACGAACTAACGACTAACTACTAATTACTAAGTACTAACTACTAACTACTAACTACTAACTACCAACTTCTAACCACTAACTACTAACTACTAACTACTAACTACTAACTACTAACTACTAACTACTAACAACTAACTTCTAAGCACTAACTACTAACTACTAACTACTAACTACTAATGACTAATTACTAACAACTAACTACTAATTACTAACTACTAACTACTAATTACTAACGACTAACTACTAACTAATAACCACTAACTACTAACAACTAAATTCTAAGCACTAACTACTAACTACTAACTACTGACTACTAATGACTAATTACTAACAACTAACTACTAATTACTAACAACTAACTACTAATTACTAACTACTAACTACTAACTACTAACGACTAACTACTAATTACTAAGTACTAACTACTAACTACTAACTACTAACTACTAACTACTAACTACTAACTACTAACTACTAACTACTAACTACTAACTAATAAGTACTAACTACTAACAACTAACTACTAACTACTAACTACTAACTACTAACTATTAACAACCAACAACTAACTACTAACTACTAACGACTAACTACTAATTACTAAGTACTAACTACTAACTACTAACTACTAACTACTAACTACTAACTACTAACTACTAACTACTAACTACTAACTACTAACTACTAACTAATAAGTACTAACTACTAACTACTAACGACTAACTACTAACTACTAACCACTAACTACTAACAACCAACAACTAACTACTAACTACTAACCACTAACTACTTACTACTAACGACTAACTGCTAATTACTAAGTACTAACTACTAACTACTAACTACTAACTACCAACTTCTAACCACTAACTACTAACTACTAACTACTAACTACTAACTACTAACTACTAACTATTAAGTACTAACTACTAACTACTAACCACTAAATACTAACTAATAACTACTAACTACTAACTACTAACGGTTAACTACTAACTACTAGCCACTAACTACTAACAACTAACAACTAACTACTAACTACTAACTACTAACTACTAACTACTAACTACTAACTACTAACTACTAACTACTAAATACTAACTTCTAAGCACTAACTACTAACTACTAATGACTAATTACTAACCACTAACGACTAACTAATAACTACTAACCACTAACTACTAGCAACTAACAACTAACTAATAATTACTAACTACTAACTACTAATTACTAACGACTAACTACTATCTAATAACCACTAACTGCTAACAACTAACAACTAAATACTAACTACTAACCACTAACTACTAACTACTAACGACTAACTACTAATTACTAAGTACTAACTACTAACTACTAACTACTAACTACTAACTACTAACTACTAACTACTAACTACTAACTACTAACTACTATCTACTAACTACTAACTACTAACTACTAACTACTAACTAATAAGTACTAACTACTAACAACTAACCATTAACTACTAACTACTAACTACTAACTACTAACTACTAACTACTAACTACTAACGACTAACTACTAACTACTAACCACTAACTACTAACAACCAACAACTAACTACTAACTACTAACCACTAACTACTTACTACTAACGACTAACTGCTAATTACTAAGTACTAACTACTAACTACTAACTTCTAACTACCAACTTCTAACCACTAACTACTAACTACTAACTTCTAACCACTAACTACTAACTACTAACTACTAACTACTAACTACTAACTACTAACTACTAACTACTAACTACTAACTACTAACAACTAACTTCTAAGCACTAACTACTAACTACTAACTACTAACTACTAATGACTAATTACTAACCACTAACGACTAACTACTAACTACTAACCACTAACTACTAGCAACTAACAACTAACTACTAACTACTAACCACTAACTACTTACTACTAACGACTAACTACTAATTACTAACTACTAACTACTAATTACTAACGACTAACTACTAACTAATAACCACTAACTGCTAGCAACTAACAACTAAATACTAACTACTAACCACTAACTACTAACTACTAACGACTAACTACTAATTACTAAGTACTAACTACTAACTACTAACTACTAACTACTAACTACTAACTACTAACTACTAACTACTAACTACTAACTACTAACTACTAACTAATAAGTACTAACTACTAACAACTAACTACTAACTACTAACTACTAACTACTAACTACTAACAACCAACAACTAACTACTAACTACTAACGACTAACTACTAATTACTAAGTACTAACTACTAACTACTAACTACTAACTACTAACTACTAACTACTAACTACTAACTAATAAGTACTAACTACTAACTACTAACGACTAACTACTAACTACTAACCACTAACTACTAACAACCAACAACTAACTACTAACTACTAACCACTAACTACTTACTACTAACGACTAACTGCTAATTACTAAGTACTAACTACTAACTACTAACTACTAACTACCAACTTCTAACCACTAACTACTAACTACTAACTACTAACTACTAACTACTAACTATTAACTACTAACTACTAACTACTAACCACTAAATACTAACTAATAACTACTAACTACTAACTACTAACGGTTAACTACTAACTACTAGCCACTAACTACTAACAACTAACAACTAACTACTAACTACTAACTACTAACTACTAACTACTAACTACTAACTACTAACTACTAACTACTAACTACTAACTTCTAAGCACTAACTACTAACTACTAACTACTAACTACTAATGACTAATTACTAACCACTAACGACTAACTACTAACTACTAACCACTAACTACTAGCAACTAACAACTGACTACTAATTACTAACTACTAACTACTAATTACTAACGACTAACTACTAACTAATAACCACTAACTGCTAACAACTAACAACTAAATACTAACTACTAACCACTAACTACTAACTACTAACGACTAACTACTAATTACTAAGTACTAACTACTAACTACTAACTACTAACTACTAACTACTAACTACTAACTACTAACTAGTAACTACTAACTACTAACTACTAACTACTAACTACTAACTAATAAGTACTAACTACTAACAACTAACTATTAACTACTAACTACTAACTACTAACTACTGACTACTAACTACTAACTACTAACTACTAACGACTAACTACTAACTACTAACCACTAACTACTAACAACCAACAAATAACTACTAACTACTAACCACTAACTACTTACTACTAACGACTAACTGCTAATTACTAAGTACTAACTACTAACTACGAACTTCTAACTACCAACTTCTAGCCACTAACTACTAACTACTAACTACTAACTACTAACTATTAACTACTAACCACTAACTACTAGCAACTAACAACTAACTACTAATTACTAACTACTAATTACTAAGTACTAACTACTAACTACTAACTACTAACTACTAACTACTAACTACTAACTACTAACTAATAAGTACTAACTACTAACTACTAACGACTAACTACTAACTACTAACCACTAACTACTAACAACCAACAACTAACTACTAACTACTAACCACTAACTACTTACTACTAACGACTAACTGCTAATTACTAAGTACTAACTACTAACTACTAACTACTAACTACCAACTTCTAACCACTAACTACTAACTACTAACTACTAACTACTAACTACTAACTATTAACTACTAACTACTAACTACTAACCACTAAATACTAACTAATAACTACTAACTACTAACTACTAACGGTTAACTACTAACTACTAGCCACTAACTACTAACAACTAACAACTAACTACTAACTACTAACTACTAACTACTAACTACTAACTACTAACTACTAACTACTAACTACTAACTTCTAAGCACTAACTACTAACTACTAACTACTAACTACTAATGACTAATTACTAACCACTAACGACTAACTACTAACTACTAACCACTAACTACTAGCAACTAACAACTGACTACTAATTACTAACTACTAACTACTAATTACTAACGACTAACTACTAACTAATAACCACTAACTGCTAACAACTAACAACTAAATACTAACTACTAACCACTAACTACTAACTACTAACGACTAACTACTAATTACTAAGTACTAACTACTAACTACTAACTACTAACTACTAACTACTAACTACTAACTACTAACTAGTAACTACTAACTACTAACTACTAACTACTAACTACTAACTACTAACTACTAACTAATAAGTACTAACTACTAACAACTAACTATTAACTACTAACTACTAACTACTAACTACTGACTACTAACTACTAACTACTAACTACTAACGACTAACTACTAACTACTAACCACTAACTACTAACAACCAACAAATAACTACTAACTACTAACCACTAACTACTTACTACTAACGACTAACTGCTAATTACTAAGTACTAACTACTAACTACGAACTTCTAACTACCAACTTCTAGCCACTAACTACTAACTACTAACTACTAACTACTAACTATTAACTACTAACCACTAACTACTAGCAACTAACAACTAACTACTAATTATTAACTACTAACTACTAATTACTAACGACTAACTACTAACTAATAACCACTAACTGCTAACAACTAACAACTAAATACTAATTACTAACCACTAACTACTAACTACTAACGACTAACTACTAATTACTAAGTACTAACTACTAACTACTAACTACTAACTACTAACTACTAACTACTTACTAATAAGTACTAACTACTAACAACTAACTATTAACTGCTAACTACTAACTACTAACTACTGACTACTAACTACTAACTACTAACTACTAACGACTAACTACTAACTACTAACCACTAACTACTAACAACCAACAACTAACTACTAACTACTAACCACTAACTACTTACTACTAACGACTAACTGCTAATTACTAAGTACTAACTACTAACTACGAACTTCTAACTACCAACTTCTAACCACTAACTACTAACTACTAACTACTAACTACTAACTATTAACTACTAACCACTAACTACTAGCAACTAACAACTAACTACTAATTACTAACTACTAACTACTAATTACTAACGACTAACTACTAACTAATAACCACTAACTGCTAACAACTAACAACTAAATACTAATTACTAACCACTAACTACTAACTACTAACGACTAACTACTAATTACTAAGTACTAACTACTAACTACTAACTACTAACTACTAACTACTAACTACTAACTACTAACTACTAACTACTAACTACTAACTACTAACTACTAACTACTAACTACTAACTAATAAGTACTAACTACTAACAACTAACTATTAACTACTAACTACTAACTACTAACTACTGACTACTAACTACTAACTACTAACTCCTAACGACTAACTACTAACTACTAACCACTAACTACTAACAACCAACAACTAACTACTAACTACTAACCACTAACTACTTACTACTAACGACTAATTGCTAATTACTAAGTACTAACTACTAACTACTAACTTCTAACTACCAACTTCTAACCACTAACTACTAACTTCTAACTACTAACTACTAACTATTAACTACTAACTACTAACTACTAACCACTAAAGACTAACTAATAACTACTAACTACTAACTACTAACGGTTAACTACTAACTACTAGCCACTAACTACTAACAACTAACAACTAACTACTATTTACTAACCACTAACTACTAACTACTAACGACTAACTACTAATTACTAAGTACTAACTACTAACTACAAACTACTAACTTCTAACCACTAACTACTAACTACTAACTGATAACTACTAACTACTAACTACTAACTACTAACTACTAACTACTAAGTACTAACTAATAACTACTAACTACTAACTACTAACTACTAACTACTAACAACTAACTACTAACTACTAACGACTAACTACAAATTACTAACCACTAACTACTAACTACTAACGACTAACAATTAATTACTAACTACTAACTATTAACTACTAACTACTTACTACTAACTACTCACTACTAACGACTAACTACGAACTAGTAACCACTATTTACTAACTACTTAATACTAACTACTAACTTCTAACCAGTAACTACTAACTCCTAACTACTAATTACTAACTACTAACTCCTAACCACTAACTACTAACTACTAACCACTAAATATTAACTACTAACTACTAACTACTAACTACTAACGATTAACTACTAACTACTAGCCACTAACTACTAACAACTAACAACTAACTACTAACTACTAACCAATAACTACTAACTACTAACGACTAACTACTAATTACTAAGTACTAACTACTAACTACCAACTACTAACTTCCAACCACTAACTACTAACTACTAACTGATATCTACTAACTACTAACTACTAACTATTAACTACTAACTACTAAGTACTAACTAATAACTACTAACTACTAACTACTAACTACTAACTACTAACGAATAACTACAAACTACTAACCACTAACTACTAACTACTAACGACTAACAATTAATTACTAACTACTAACTATTGACTACTAACTACTAACTACTAACTACTCACTACTAACGACTAACTACGAACTAGTAACCACTATTTACTAACTACTTACTACTAACTACTAACTTCTAACCAGTAACTACTAACTAATAACTTCTAATTGATAACTACTAACTCCTAACCACTAACTACTAACTACTAACTACTAATTACTAACTACTAAATACTAACTACTAACTACTAACTACTAACTACTAACTGCTGACTACTAACTAATTACTACTAACTACTAACTACTAACTAATAATTACTAACTACTAACTACTAACTACTAACTACCAACTATTAACTAGTAACTACTAATTCTAACCACTAACTACTAACTACTAACGGTTAACTACTAACTACTAGCCACTAACTACTAACAACTAACAACTAACTACTAATTACTAACCACTAACTACTAACTACTAACGACTAACTACTAATTACTAAGTACTAACTACTAACTACCAACTACTAACTTCTAACCACTAACTACTAACTACTAACTGATAACTACTAACTACTAACTACTAACTACTAACTACTAACTACTAAGTACTAACTAATAACTACTAACTACTAACTACTAACTACTAACTACTAACGACTAACTACAAATTACTAACCACTAACTACTAACTACTAACGACTAACAATTAATTACTAACTACTAACTATTAACTACTAACTACTTACTACTAATTACTCACTACTAACGACTAACTACGAACTAGTAACCACTATTTACTAACTACTTAATACTAACTACTAACTTCTAACCAGTAACTACTAACTCCTAACTACTAACTACTAACTACTAACTACTAACTACTAACGACTAACTACAAATTACTAACCACTAACTACTAACTACTAACGACTAACAATTAATTACTAACTACTAACTACTAACAACTAACTACTAACTACTAACTACTAACTACTAACTAATAACTACTAACTACTAACTACTAACGACTAACTATTAACTACTAACCACTAACTACTAACAACCAACAACTAACTACTAACTACTAACCACTAACTACTTACTTCTAAGGACTAACTGCTAATTACTAAGTACTAACTACTAACTACTAACTTCTAACTACCAACTTCTAACCACTAACTACTAACTACTAACTACTAACTACTAACAACTAACTATTAACTACTAACTACTAACTACTAACCACTAAAGACTAACTAATAACTACTAACTACTAACTACTAAGGGTTAACTACTAACTACTAGCCACTAACTACTAACAACTAACAACTAACTACTAATTACTAACCACTAACTACTAACTACTAACGACTAACTACTAATTACTAAGTACTAACTACTAACTACCAACTACTAACTTCTAACCACTAACTACTAACTACTAACTGATAACTACTAACTACTAACTACTAACTACTAACTACTAACTACTAAGTACTAACTAATAACTACTAACTACTAACTACTAACTACTAACTACTAACTACTAACTACTAACTACTAACTACTAACTACTAACGACTAACTACAAATTACTAACCAGTAACTACTAACTACTAACGACTAACAATTAATTACTAACTACTAACTATTAACTACTAACTACTTACTACTAACTACTCACTACTAACGACTAACTACGAACTAGTAACCACTATTTACTAACTACTTAATACTAATTACTAACTTCTAACCAGTAACTACTAACTCCTAACTACTAATTACTAACTACTAACTCCTAACCACTAACTACTAACTACGAACCACTAAATATTAACTACTAACTACTAACTACTAACTACTAACTACTAACGATTAACTACTAACTACTAGCCACTAACTACTAACAACTAACAACTAACTACTAACTACTAACCACTAACTACTAACTACTAACGACTAACTACTAATTACTAAGTACTAACTACTAACTACCAACTACTAACTTCTAACCACTAACTACTAACTACTAACTGATATCTACAAACTACTAACTACTAACTATTAACTACTAACTACTAAGTACTAACTAATAACTACTAACTACTAACTACTAACTACTAACTACTAACTACTAACTACTAACGACTAACTACAAACTACTAACCACTAACTACTAACTACTAACGACTAACAATTAATTACTAACTACTAACTATTGACTACTAACTACTAAATACTAACTACTCACTACTAACGACTAACTACGAACTAGTAACCACTATTTACTAACTACTTGCTACTAACTACTAACTTCTAACCAGTAACTACTAACTACTAACTTCTAATTGATAACTAATAACTCCTAACCACTAACTACTAACTACTAACTACTAATTACTAACTACTAAATACTAACTACTAACTACTAACTACTAACCACTAACTGCTGACTACTAACTACTTACTACTAACTACTAACTACTAACTAATAATTACTAACTACTAACTACTAACTACCAACTACTAATTACTAACTACTAATTCTAACCACTAACTAATAACTACTAACTACTAACGGTTAACTACTACCTACTAGCCACTAACTACTAACAACTAACAACTAACTACTAATTACTAACCACTAACTACTAACTACTAACGACTAACTACTAATTACTAAGTACTAACTACTAACTACCAACTACTAACTTCTAACCACTAACTACTAACTACTAACTGATAACTACTAACTACTAACTACTAACTACTAACTACTAACTACTAACTGATAAGTACTAACTAATAACTACTAACTACTAACTACTAACTACTAACTACTAACTACTAATTACTAACTACTAACTACTAACGACTAACTACAAATTACTAACCACTAACTACTAACTACTAACGACTAACAATTAATTACTAACTACTAACTATTAACTACTAACTACTAATTACTAACTACTAACTACTAACGACTAACTACAAATTACTAACCACTAACTACTAACTACTAACGACTAACAATTAATTACTAACTACTAACTACTAACTACTAATTACTAACTACTAAATACTAACTACTAACTACTAACTACTAACCACTAACTGCTGACTACTAACTACTTACTACTAACTACTAACTACTAACTAATAATTACTAACTACTAACTACTAACTACCAACTACTAACTACTAACTACTAATTCTAACCACTAACTACTAACTATTAACTACTAACGGTTAACTACTAACTACTAGCCACTAACTACTAACAACTAACAACTAACTACTAATTACTAACCACTAACTACTAATTACTAACGACTAACTACTAATTACTAAGTACTAACTACTAACTACTAACTACCAACTACTAACTTCTAACCACTAACTACTAACTACCAACTGATAACTACTAACTACTAACTACTAACTACTAACTACGAACTACTAACTACTAAGTACTAACTAATAACTACTAACTACTAACTACTAACTACTAACTACTAACTACTAACTACTAACTACTAACGACTAACTACAAATTACTAACCACTAACTACTAACTACTAACGACTAACAATTAATTACTAACTACTAACTATTAACTACTAACTACTTACTACTAAGTACTCACTACTAACGACTAACTACGAACTAGTAACCACTATTTACTAACTACTTAATACTAACTACTAACTTCTAACCAGTAACTACTAACTCCTAACTACTAATTACTAACTACTAACTCCTAACCACTAACTACTAACTACTAACCACTAAATATTAACTACTAACTACTAACTACTAACTACTAACGATTAACTACTAACTACTAGCCACTAACAACTAACAACTAACAACTAACTACTAACTACTAACCACTAACTACTAACTACTAACGACTAACTACTAATTACTATGTACTAACTACTAACTACCAACTACTAACTTCTAACCACTAACTACTAACTACTAACTGATATCTACTAACTACTAACTACTAACTATTAACTAATAACTACTAAGTACTAACTAATAACTACTAACTACTAACTACTGACTACTAACTACTAACTACTAACGACTAACTACAAACTACTAACCACTAACTACTAACTACTAACGACTAACAATTAATTACTAACTACTAACTATTGACTACTAACTACTAACTACTAACTACTCACTACTAACGACTAACTACGAACTAGTAACCACTATTTACTAACTACTTACTACTAACTACTAACTTCTAACCAGTAACTACTAACTACTAACTTCTAATTGATAACTAATAACTCCTAACCACTAACTACTAACTACTAACTACTAATTACTAACTACTAAATACTAACTACTAACTACTAACTACTAACCACTAACTGCTGACTACTAACTACTTACTACTAACTACTAACTACTAACTAATAATTACTAACTACTAACTACTAACTACCAACTACTAACTACTAAATAATAATTCTAACTACTAACTACTAGCTACTAACGGTTAACTACTGACTACTAGCCACTAACTACTAACAACTAACAACTAACTACTAATTACTAACCACTAACTACTAACTACTAACGACTAACTACTAATTACTAAGTACTAACTACTAACTACCAACTACTAACTTCTAACCACTAACTACTAACTACTAACTGATAACTACTAACTACTAACTACTAACTACTAACTACTAACTACTAAGTACTAACTAATAACTACTAACTACTAACTACTAACTACTAACTACTAACTACTAACTACTAACTACTAACTACTAACGACTAACTACAAATTACTAACCACTAACTACTAACTACTAACGACTAACAATTAATTACTAACTACTAACTATTAACTACTAACTACTTACTACTAACTACTCACTACTAACGACTAACTACGAACTAGTAACCACTATTTACTAACCACTTAATACTAACTACTAACTTCTAACCAGTAACTACTAACTCCTAACTACTAATTACTAACTACTAACTCCTAACAACTAACTACTAACTACTAACCACTAAATATTAACTACTAACTACTAACTACTAACTACTAACTACTAACGATTAACTACTAACTACTAGCCACTAACTACTAACAACTAACAACTAACTACTAACTACTAACCACTAACTACTAACTAATAACTACTAACTACTAACTACTAACTACTAACTACTAACTACTAACTACTAACTACTAACTACTAACGACTAACTACAAATTACTAACCACTAACTACTAACTACTAACGACTAACAATTAATTACTAACTACTAACTATTAACTACTAACTACTTACTACTAACTACTCACTACTAACGACTAACTACGAACTAGTAACCACTATTTACTAACCACTTAATACTAACTACTAACTTCTAACCAGTAACTACTAACTCCTAACTACTAATTACTAACTACTAACTCCTAACAACTAACTACTAACTACTAACCACTAAATATTAACTACTAACTACTAACTACTAACTACTAACTACTAACGATTAACTACTAACTACTAGCCACTAACTACTAACAACTAACAACTAACTACTAACTACTAACCACTAACTACTAACTACTAACGACTAACTACTAATTACTAAGTACTAACTACTAACTACCAACTACTAACTTCTAACCACTAACTACTAACTACTAACTGATATCTACTAACTACTAACTACTAACTACCAACTACTAACTTCTAACCACTAACTACTAACTACTAACTGATAACTACTAACTACTAACTACTAACTACTAACTACTAACTACTAAGTACTAACTAATAACTACTAACTACTAACTAATAACTACAAACTACTAACTACTAACTACTAACTACTAACGACTAACTACAAACTACTAACCACTAACTACTAACTACTAACGACTAACAATTAATTACTAACTACTAACTATTGACTACTAACTACTAACTACTAACTACTCACTACTAACGACTAACCACGAACTAGTAACCACTATTTACTAACTACTTACTAACTACTAACTTCTAACCAGTAACTACTAACTACTAACTTCTAATTGATAACTACTAACTCCTAACCACTAACTACTAACTACTAACTACTAATTACTAACTACTAAATACTAACTACTAACTACTAACTACTAACTTCTAACTGCTGACTACTAACTACTAACTACCAACTACTAACTACTAACTACTAATTCTAACCACTAACTACTAACTACTAACTACAAATTTTTAACTACTAAATACTAACTACCAACTACTAACTACTAACTACTAACTTCCAACCACTAACTACTAACTACTAACTACTAACTACTAACTACTAAATACTAACTAGAAACTACTAACTACTAACTACTAACTACATACTAAATACTAACTACTAACTACTATCTTTTAACTACTAGCTACTAACTACTAACTACTAACTACTAACTACTAACTACTAACTACTAACTGCTAATACTAACTACTAACTACTAACTACTAGCTACTTATTACTAACTACTAACTACTAACTACTAACTACTAACTACTAATTACTAACTACTAACTACTAACTACCAACTAAAAACTACTAACTACTAATTTCTAACCACTATCTACTAACTACTAACTACTAACTACTAACTACTATCTACTAACTACTAACTGCTACTACTAACTACTAACTACTAGCTACTTATTACTAACTACTAACTACTAACTACTAACTACTAACTTCTAATTACTAACTACTAACTACTAACTACCAACTAAAACTACTAACTACTAATTTCTAACCACTATCTACTAACTACTAACGACTAACTACGAACTAGTAACCACTATTTACTAACTACTTACTACTAACTACTAACTTCTAACCAGTAACTACTAACTACTAACTTCTAATTGATAACTACTAACTCCTAAGCACTAACTACTAACTACTAACTACTAATTACTAACTACTAAAAACTAACTACTAACTACTAACTACTAACTGCTGACTACTAACTACTTACTACTAACTACTAACTACTAACTAATAATTACTAACTACTAACTACTAACTACTAACTACCAACTACTAACTGCTAACTACTAATTCTAACCACTAACTACTAACTACTAACTACAAATTTTTAACTACTAATTACTAACTACCAACTACTAACTACTAACTACTAACTTCTAACCACTAACTACTAACTACTAACTACTAACTACTAAATACTAACTACAAACTACTAACTACTAACTACTAACTACATACTAAATACTAACTACTAACTACTATCTTTTAACTACTAGCTACTAACTACTAACTACTAACTACAAACTACTAACTAGTAACTGCTACTACTAACTACTAACTACTAACTACTAGCTACTTATTACTAACTACTAACTACTAACTACTAACTACTAACTACTAATTACTAACTACTAACTACTAACTACCAACTAAAAACTGCTAACTACTAACTACTAACTACTAAATACTAACTACAAACTACTAACTACTAACTACTAACTACATACTAAATACTAACTACTAACTACTATCTTTAACTACTAGCTACTAACTACTATCTACTAACTACTAACTACTAACTGCTACTACTAACTACTAACTACTAACTACTAGCTACTAATTACTAACTACCAACTACTAACTACTAACTACTAACTTCTAACCACTAACTACTAACTACTAACTACTAACTACTAACTACTAACTACTAAATACTAACTACAAACTACTAACTACTAACTACTAACTACATACTAAATACTAACTACTAACTACTATCTTTTAACTACTAGCTACTAACTACTAACTACTAACTACTAACTACTAACTACTAACTGCTACTACTAACTACTAACTACTATCTACTAACTACTAACTACTAACTACTAACTATTAACTACTAACTACTAACTACTAATTACTAACTACTAACTACTAACTACTAACGACTAACTACTAATTACTAAGTACTAACTACTAACTACTAACTACTAACTACTAACTACTAACTACTAACTACTAACTACTAACTACTAACTACTAACTACTAACTTCTATCCTCTAACTACTAACTACTAACTACTAGCTACTAACTACTAACTACTAACTACTAACTACTAACTACTAACTGCTACTACTGACTACTAACTACTAACTACTAGCTACTAATTACTAACTACTAACTACTAACTACTAACTACTAACTACTAATTACTAATTGATAACCACTAACTCCTAACCACTAACTACTATCTACTAACTACTAATTACTAACTACTAAATACTAACTACTAACTACTAACTACTAACAACTAACTACTAACTACTGACTACTAACTACTTACTACTAACAACTAACTACTAACTAATAATTACTAACTACTAACTACTAACTACTAACTACCAACTACTAACTACTAACTACTAACTTCTAACCACTAACTACTAACTACTAACTACTAACTACTAACTACTAACTACTAAACACTAACTACAAACTACTAACTACTAACTACTAACTACATACTAAATACTAACTACTAACTACTAATTTTTAACTACTAGCTACTAACTACTAACTACTAACTACTAACTGCTACTACTGACTACTAACTACTAACTACTAGCTACTAATTACTAACTACTAACTACTAACTACTAACTACTAACTACTAATTACTAATTGATAACCACTAACTCCTAACCACTAACTACTATCTACTAACTACTAATTACTAACTACTAAATACTAACTACTAACTACTAACTACTAACAACTAACTACTAACTACTGACTACTAACTACTTACTACTAACAACTAACTACTAACTAATAATTACTAACTACTAACTACTAACTACTAACTACCAACTACTAACTACTAACTACTAACTTCTAACCACTAACTACTATCTACTAACTACTAACTACTAACTACTAACTATTAACTACTAACTACTAACTACTAATTACTAACTACTAACTACTAACTACTAACGACTAACTACTAATTACTAAGTACTAACTACTAACTACTAACTACTAACTACTAACTACTAACTACTAACTACTAACTACTAACTACTAACTACTAACTTCTATCCTCTAACTACTAACTACTAACTACTAGCTACTAACTACTAACTACTAACTACTAACTACTAACTACTAACTGCTACTACTGACTACTAACTACTAACTACTAGCTACTAATTACTAACTACTAACTACTAACTACTAACTACTAACTACTAACTACTAACTACTAATTACTAATTGATAACCACTAACTCCTAACCACGAACTACTATCTACTAACTACTAATTACTAACTACTAAATACTAACTACTAACTACTAACTACTAAACACTAACTACAAACTACTAACTACTAACTACTAACTACATACTAAATACTAACTACTAACTACTAATTTTTAACTACTAGCTACTAACTACTAACTACTAACTACTAACTGCTACTACTGACTACTAACTACTAACTACTAGCTACTAATTACTAACTACTAACTACTAACTACTAACTACTAACTACTAATTACTAATTGATAACCACTAACTCCTAACCACTAACTACTATCTACTAACTACTAATTACTAACTACTAAATACTAACTACTAACTACTAACTACTAACAACTAACTACTAACTACTGACTACTAACTACTTACTACTAACAACTAACTACTAACTAATAATTACTAACTACTAACTACTAACTACTAACTACCAACTACTAACTACTAACTACTAACTTCTAACCACTAACTACTATCTACTAACTACTAACTACTAACTACTAACTATTAACTACTAACTACTAACTACTAATTACTAACTACTAACTACTAACTACTAACGACTAACTACTAAATACTAAGTACTAACTACTAACTACTAACTACTAACTACTAACTACTATCTACTAACTACTAACTACTAACTACTAACTTCTATCCTCTAACTACTAACTACTAACTACTAGCTACTAACTACTAACTACTAACTACTAACTACTAACTACTAACTGCTACTACTGACTACTAACTACTAACTACTAGCTACTAATTACTAACTACTAACTACTAACTACTAACTACTAACTACTAACTACTAATTACTAATTGATAACCACTAACTCCTAACCACTAACTACTATCTACTAACTACTAATTACTAACTACTAAATACTAACTACTAACTACTAACTACTAACAACTAACTACTAACTACTGACTACTAACTACTAACTACTAACTTCTAACCACTAACTACTAACTACTAACTACTAACTACTAACTACTAACTACTAAACACTAACTACAAACTACTAACTACTAACTACTAACTACATACTAAATACTAACTACTAACTACTAATTTTTAACTACTAGCTACTAACTACTAACTACTATCTACTAACTACAAACTACTAACTGCTACTACCAGCTACTAACTACTAACTACTAGCTACTTATTACTAACTACTAACTACTAACTACTAACTACTAACTACTAATTACTAACTACTAACTACTAACTACCAAATAAAAACTACTAACTACTAATTTCTAACCACTATCTACTAACTACTAACTACTAACTACTAACTACTATCTACTAACTACTAACTACTAACTACTAACTACTAACTACTAACTACCAACTACTAACTACTAACTACTAACTACCAACTACTAACTACTAACTACTAACTTCTAACCACTAACTACTAACTACCAGCTACTAACTACTAATTACTAATTGATAACCACTAACTCCTAACCACTAACTACTAACTACTAACTACTAATTACTAACTACTAAATACTAACTACTAACTACTAACTACTAACAACTAACTACTAACTACTGACTACTAACTACTTACTACTAACTACTAACTACTAACTAATAATTACTAACTACTAACTACTAACTACTAACTACTATCTACTAACTACTAACTGCTACTACTAACTACTAACTACTAACTACTAGCTACTTTTTACTAACTACTAACTACTAACTACTAACTACTAATTACTAACTACTAACTACTAACTAACAACTAAAACTACTAACTACTAATTTCTAACCACTATCTACTAACTACTAACTACTCACTACTAACGACTAACTACGAACTAGTAACCACTATTTACTAACTACTTACTACTAACTACTAACTTCTAACCAGTAACTACTAACTACTAACTTCTAATTGATAACTACTAACTCCTAACCACTAACTACTAACTACTAATTACTAACTACTAAATACTAACTACTAACTACTAACTACTAACTACTAACTGCTGACTACTAACTACTTATAATTAACTACTAACTACTAACTAATAACTACTAACTACTAACTACTAACTACTAACCACCAACTACTAACTACTAACTACTAATTCTAACCACTAACTACTAACTACTAACTGCAAATTTTTAACTACTAAATACTAACTACCAACTACTAACTACTAACTACTAACTTCTAACCACTAACTACTAACTACTAACGACTAACTACTAACTACTAAATACTAACTACAAACTACTAACTACTAACTACTAACTACATACTAAATACTAACTACTAACTGCTACTACTAACTACTAACTACTAACTACTAGCTACTTATTACTAACTACTAACTACTAACTACTAACTACTAACTACTAATTACTAACTACTAACTACTAACTACCAACTAAAAACTACTAACTACTAATTTCTAACCACTATCTACTAACTACTTATTACTAACTACTAGCTACTTATTACTAACTACTAACTACGAACTACTAACTACTAACTACTATCTACTATCTACTAACTACTAACTACTAACTACTAACTACTAACTACTATTTACTAACTAATAACTACTAACTACTAACTATTAACTACTAACTACAAACTACTAATTACTAACTATTAACTACTAACTACTAACGACTAACTACTAATTACTAAGTACTAACTACTAACTACTAACTACTAACTACTAACTACTAACTACTAACTACTAACTTCTATCCTCTAACTACTAACTACTAACTACTAGCTACTATCTACTAACTACTAACTACTAACTACTAACTGCTACTACTGACTACTAACTACTAACTACTAGCTACTAATTACTAACTACTAACTACTAAATACTAACTACTAACTACTAACTACTAACTACTAACTGCTGACTACTAACTACTTATAATTAACTACTAACTACTAACTAATAACTACTAACTACTAACTACTAACTACTAACCACCAACTACTAACTACTAACTACTAATTCTAACCACTAACTACTAACTACTAACTGCAAATTTTTAACTACTAAATACTAACTACCAACTACTAACTACTAACTACTAACTTCTAACCACTAACTACTAACTACTAACGACTAACTACTAACTACTAAATACTAACTACAAACTACTAACTACTAACTACTAACTACATACTAAATACTAACTACTAACTGCTACTACTAACTACTAACTACTAACTACTAGCTACTTATTACTAACTACTAACTACTAACTACTAACTACTAACTACTAATTACTAACTACTAACTACTAACTACCAACTAAAAACTACTAACTACTAATTTCTAACCACTATCTACTAACTACTTATTACTAACTACTAGCTACTTATTACTAACTACTAACTACGAACTACTAACTACTAACTACTATCTACTATCTACTAACTACTAACTACTAACTACTAACTACTAACTACTATTTACTAACTAATAACTACTAACTACTAACTATTAACTACTAACTACAAACTACTAATTACTAACTATTAACTACTAACTACTAACGACTAACTACTAATTACTAAGTACTAACTACTAACTACTAACTACTAACTACTAACTACTAACTACTAACTACTAACTTCTATCCTCTAACTACTAACTACTAACTACTAGCTACTATCTACTAACTACTAACTACTAACTACTAACTGCTACTACTGACTACTAACTACTAACTACTAGCTACTAATTACTAACTACTAACTACTAACTACTAACTACTAACTACTAATTACTAATTGATAACCACTAACTCCTAACCACTAACTACTAACTACTAACTACTAATTACTAACTACTAAATACTAACTACTAACTACTAACTACTAACAACTAACTACTAACTACTGACTACTAACTACTTACTACTAACTACTAACTACTAACTAATAATTACTAACTACTAACTACTAACTACTAACTACCAACTACTAACTACTAACTTCTAACCACTAACTACTAACTACTAACTACTAACTACTAAATACTAACTACAAACTACTAACTACTAACGACATACTAAATACTAACTACTAACTACTATCTTTTAACTACTAGCTACTAATTACTAACTACTAACTACTAACTACTAACTACTAACTGCTACTACTAACTACTAACTACTAACTACTAGCTACTTATTACTAACTACTAACTACTAACTACTAACTACTAACTACTAATTACTAACTACTAACTACTAACTACCAACTAAAAACTACTAACTACTAATTTCTAACCACTATCTACTAACTACTAACTACTAACTACTATCTACTAACTACTATCTACTAACTACTAACTACTAACTACTAACTACTAACTACTAACTACTAACTACCAACTACTAACTACTAACTACTAACTTCTAACCACTAACTACTAACTACTAACTACTAACTACTAATTACTAATTGATAACCACTAACTCCTAACCACTAACTACTAACTACTAACTACTAATTACTAACTACTAAATACTAACTACTAACTACTAACTACTAACAACTAACTACTAACTACTGACTACTAACTACTTACTACTAACTACTAACTAATAATTACTAACTACTAACTACTAACTACCAACTACTAACTACTAACTACTAACTTCTAACCACTAACTACTAACTACTAACTACTAACTACTAACTACTAAATACTAACTACAAAATACTAACTACTAACTACTAACTACATACTAAATACTAACTACTAACTACTATCTTTTAACTACTAGCTACTAACTACTAACTACTAACTACTAACTACTAACTACTAACTGCTACTACTAACTACTAACTACTAACTACTAGCTACGTATTACTAACTACTAACTACTAACTACTAACTACTAACTACTAATTACTAACTACTAACTACTAACTACCAACTAAAAACTACTAATTACTAATTTCTAACCACTATCTACTAACTACTAACTACTAACTACTAACTACTAACTACTATCTACTAACTACTAACTACTAACTACTAACTATTAACTACTAACTACTAACTACTAATTACTAACTACTAACTACTAACTACTAACGACTAACTACTAATTACTAAGTACTAACTACTAACTACTAACTACTAACCACTAACTACTAACTACTAACTACTAACTACTAACTACTAACTACTAACTACTAACTACTAACTTCTATCCTCTAACTACTAACTACTAACTACTAACTAATAACTACTAACTACTAACTACTAACTACTAATTACTAACTAATAACTACTAACTACTAACTACTAACTACTAATTACTAACTACTAACTACTAACTATTAACTACTAACTACTAACTACTAATTACTAACTACTAACTACTAACTACTAACGACTAACTACTAATTACTAAGTACTAACTACTAACTACTAACTACTAACTACTAACTACTAACTACTAACTACTAACTACTAACTACTAACTACTAACTACTAACCTCTAACTACTAACTATTAACTTCTATCCTCTAACTACTAACTACTAACTACTAACTACTAACTAATAACTACTAACTACTAACTACTAACTACTAATTACTAACTAATAACTACTAACTACTAACTACTAACTACTAATTACTAACTACTAACTACTAACTACTAATTACTAACTACTAAATACTAACTACTAACAACTAACTACTAACTACTAACGACTAACTACTAATTACTAAGTACTAATTACTAACTACTAACCACTAACTACTAACTACTAATTACTAACTACTAACTACTAGCTACTAACTACTAACTACTAACTACTAACTACTAACTACAAACTACTAACTGCTACTACTAACTACTAACTACTAACTACTAGCTACTTATTACTAACTACTAACTACTAACTACTAACTACTAACTACTAATTACTAACTACTAACTACTAACTACCAACTAAGAACTACTAACTACTAATTTCTAACCACTATCTACTAACTACTAACTACTAACTTTTAACTACTAACTACTAACTACTATCTACTAACTACTAACTACTAACTACTAACTACTAACTACTAACTACTAATTACTAACTACTAAATACTAACTACTAACTACTAACTACTAACAACTAGCTACTTATTACTAACTACTAACTACTAACTACTAACTACTAATTACTAACTACTAACTACTAACTACTAACAACTAACTACTAACTACTGACTACTAACTACATTCTAAATACTAACTACTAACTACTATCTTTTAACTACTACCTACTATCTACTAACTACTAACTACTAACTACTAACTACTAACTACTAACTGCTACTACTAACTACTAACTACTAACTACTAGCTACTTATTACTAACTACTAACTACTAACTACTAACTACTAATTACTAACTACTAACTACTAACTACTAACAACTAACTACTAATTACTGACTACTATCTACTTACTACTAACTACTAACTACTAACTAATAATTACTAACTACTATCTACTAACTACTAACTACCAACTACTAACTACTAACTACTAACTTCTAACCACTAACTACTAACTACTAACTACTAATTACTAACTACTAAATACTAACTACTAACTACTACCTACTATCAACTAACTACTAACTACTGACTACTAACTACTTACTACTAACTACTAACTACTAACTAATAATTACTAACTACTAACTACTAACTACTAACTACCAACTACTAACTACTAACTACTAACTTCTAACCACTAACTACTAACTACTAACTACTAACTACTAACTACTAACTACTAAATACTAACTACAAACTACTAACTACTAACTACTAACTACATACTAAATACTAACTACTAACTACTATCTTTTAACTACTAGCTACTAACTACTAACTACTAACTACTAACTATTAACTACTAACTGCTACTACTAACTACTAACTACTAACTACTAGCTACTTATTACTAACTACTAACTACTAACTACTAACTACTAATTACTAACTACTAACTACTAACTATCAACTAAAAACTACTAACTACTAATTTCTAACCACTATCTACTAACTACTAACTACTAACTACTAACTACTAACTACTAACTACTAACTACTAACTACTATCTACTAACTACTAACTACTAACTACTAACTACTAACTACTAACTACTAACTACTATTTACTAACTAATAACTACTAACTACTAACTATTAACTACTAACTACTAACTACTAATTACTAACTACTAACTACTAACTACTAACGACAAACTACTAATTACTAAGTACTAACTACTAACTACTAACTACTAACTACTAACTACTAACTACTAACTACTAACTACTAACTACTAACTTCTATCCTCTAACTACTAACTACTAACTACTAACTACTAACTAATAACTACTAACTCTAACTACTAACTACTAATTACTAACTAATAACTACTAACTACTAACTACTAACTACTAATTACTAACTACTAACTACTAAATACTAATTACTAACTACTAAATACTAACTACTAACAACTAACTACTAACTACTAACGACTAACTACTAATTACTAAGTACTAATTACTAACTACTAACCACTAACTACTAACTACTAACTACTAATTACTAACTACTAACTACTAAATACTAACTACTAACAACTAACTACTAACTACTAACTACTAATTACTAACTACTAACTACTAAATACTAACAAGTAACTACTAACTGCTAACCACTATTTACTAACTACTTACTACTAACTACTAACTACTAACTACTAACAACTAACTACAAATTATTAACTACTAACTACTAACCACTAACTACTAACAACTAAATACTAACTACTAACTACCAACTACTAACTACTAACTACTAACTTCTAGCCACTAACTACTAACTACTAACTACAAACTACTAACTACAAACTACTAAATACTAACTACTAACTACTAACTAAAAACTACTAACTACTAAATTCTAACTACTAACTACTAACTACTAACTACTAACTACTAACTACTAACTACTAACTACTAACTACTAACTACTAACTACTAACTACTAACTACTAACTACTAATTACTAACTACTAACTACTAACTACTAACTACTAATTACTAACTACTAACTAGTAATCACTAACCACTAACTGCTAACTACTAAGGACTAACAACTAATTACTAACTACTAACTACTAACTACTGACTACTAACTTCTATCCACTAACTACTAACTACTAACTCCTAACTACTAACTACTAACTAATAACTACTAACTGCTAACTACTAACTACTAACTACTAACGACTAACTACTAATTACTAACTACTAACTACTAACTACTAACTACTAACTACTAACTACTAACTACTAACGACTCACTACTAACAACTAACTACTAACTGCTTACCACTATTTACTAACTACGAACTACTAACTACTAACTACTAGCTACTAACTGCTAACTACTAACTACTAACTACTAACTACTAACTACTAACTTTTAACCACAAACTACTAACTACTAACTACTAACTATTGACTACTAACTACTAACTACTAACTACTAACTACTAACTACTAACTACCAACTACTAAGTACTAACTACTAACTAATATCTACTAACTACTAACTACTAACTACTAACTACTAACTACAAACTTCTAACTACTAACTACTAACTACTGACGACTAACTACTAACTACAAACCACTAACTACTAACAACTAACAACTAACCACTAACTACTAACCACTAACTACTAACTAATAACTACTAACTACTAGTTACTAACTACTAACGACTAACTACTTACTACTAACCACTAACTACTAACAACTAACAACTAACCACTAACTACTAACCACTATTTACTAACTACTAACTACTAACTACTAACTACTAACTACTAACTATTAACTACTAACTACTAACTACTAACTACTAACTACTATCTACTAACTACCTACTACTAACTACTAACCACTAACGACTATCTACTAGTCACTAACTACTAACTACTAACTACTAACTACTAATTACTAACTACTAACTACTAACTACTAACGACTAACTACTAATTACTAAGTACTACTTACTAACTGCTAACTACTAACTACTAACTTCTATCCACTAACTACTTACTACTAACTACTAACTACTAACTAATAACTACTATCTACTAACTACTAATTACTAACTACTAACTACTAACTCTTAACTACCAACTACTAACTACTAACTACTAACTACTAACTACTGACTACTAACTACTAACTACTAACTACTAACTACTAATTACTAACTACTAACTACTAACTACTAACCACTAACGACTATCTACTAGTCACTAACTACTAACTACTAACTACTAACTACTAATTACTAACTACTAACTACTAACTACTAACGACTAACTACTAATTACTAAGTACTAACTACTAACTACTAACTACTAACTACTAACTACTAACTACTTAATACTAACTACTAACTACTAACTACTAACTACTAACTACTAACTACTAACTACTAACTACTAACTACTAACTACTAACTACTAACTACTAACTACTAACTACTAACTACTAACTAATAAATACTAACAACTAACTACTAACTGCTAACCACTATTTACTAACTACTTACTACTAACTACTAACTACTAATTACTAACTACTAATTATTAACTACTAACTACTAACCACTAACTACTAACAACTAATTACTAACTACTAACTACTATCTACCAACTACTAACTACTAACTACTAACTTTCAACCACTAACTACTAACTACTAACTACTAACTACTAACTACAAACTACAAACTACTAACTACTAACTACTAAATACTAACTACTAACTACTAACTACTAACTACTAACTACTAAATACTAAATACTAACTACTAATTACTAAGTACTAACTACTAACTACTAACTACTAACTACTAACTACTAACTTCTATCCACTAACTACTAACTACTAACTCCTAACTACCAACTACTAACTACTAACTACTAACTACTAACTACTAACTACTAACTACTAACTACTAACTACTAACTACTAACTACTAACTACTAACTACTAAATACTAACTACTAACTACTAACTACTAACTACTAACTACTAACTACTAATTACCAACTACTAACTACTAACTACTAAATACTAACAACTAACTACTAACTGCTAACCACTATTTACTAACTACTTACTACTAACTACTAACTACTAACTACTAACTACTAACTACTAACTACTAGTTATTAACTACTAACTACTAACCACTAACTACCAACAACTAATTACTAACTACTAAGTACTATCTACCAACTACTAACTACTAACTACTAACTTCTAACCACTAACTACTAACTACTAACTACTAAATACTAACTACAAACTACTAACTACTAACTACTAAATACTAACTACTAACTACTAACTACTAACTACTAACTACTAACTACTAACTACTAACTACTAACTACTAACTACTAACTACTAACTACTAAATACTAACTTCTAACTACTAACTACTAACTACTAACTACTAACTACTAACTACTAACTACTAACTACTAATTACTAACTACTAACTACTAACTACTAACCACTAACTACTAACTACTAACGACTAACTACTAATTACTAAGTCCTAACTACTAACTACTAACTACTAACTACTAACTACTAACTTCTATCCACTAACTACTAACTAGTAACTCCTAACTACCAACTACTAACTACTAACTACTAACTACTAACTTCTAACCACTAACTACTAACTACTAACTACTAACTACAAACTACTAACTACTAACTACTAATTACTAACTAATAACTACTCACTACTAACTACTAACTACTAACTACTAACTACTAACTACTAACTACTAACTACTAAATACTAACTACTAAATACTAACTACTAACAAATAACTACTAACTACTAACGACTAACTACTAATTACTAAGTCCTAACTACTAACTACTAACTACTAACTACTAACTTCTATCCACTAACTACTAACTACTAACTCCTAACTACCAACTACTACCTACTAACTACTAACTACTAACTTCTAACCACTAACTACTAACTACTAACTACTAACTACAAACTACTAACTACTAACTACTAACTACTAATTACTAACTAATAACTACTCACTACTAACTACTAACTACTAACCACTAACTACTAACTACTAACTACTAAATACTAACTACTAAATACTAACTACTAACAAATAACTACTAACTACTAACGACTAACTACTAATTACTAAGTCCTAACTACTAACTACTAACTACTAACTACTAACTTCTATCCACTAACTACTAACTACTAACTCCTAACTACCAACTACTAACTACTAACTACTAACTACTAACTTCTAACCACTAACTACTAACTACTAACTACTAACTCCTAACTACCAACTACTAACTACTAACTACTAACTACTAACTACTAACTTCTAACCACTAACTACTAACTACTAACTACTAACTACAAACTACTAACTACTAACTACTAACTACTAATTACTAACTAATAACTACTCACTACTAACTACTAACTACTAACCACTAACTACTAACTACTAATTACTAACTACTAACTACTAACTACTAACTACCAACTACTAACTACTAACTACTAATTACTAACTACTAACTACTAAATACTAACAACTAACTACTAACCGCTAACCACTATTTACTAACTACTTACTACTAACTACTAACTACTAACTACTAACTACTAACAACTAACTATAAATTATTAACTACCAACTACTAACTACTAACTACTAACTTCTAACCACTAACTACTAACTACTAACTACTAACTACAAACTACTAACTACTAACTACTAAATACTAACTACTAACTACTAACTAATAACTACTAACTACTAAATACTAACTACTAACTACTAACTACTAACTACTAACTACTAACTACTAACTACTAACTACTAACTACTAACTACTAACTACTAACTACTAACTACTAACTACTAACTACTAACTACTAACTACTAACTACTAACTACTAACTACTAACTACTAACTACTAACTACTAACTACTAACTACTAACTACTAACTACTAACTACTAACTACTAACTACTAACTACTAACTACTAACTACTAACTACTAACTACTAACTACTAACTACTAACTACTAATTACTAACTTCTAACTACTAACTACTAACCAGTAACTGCTAACTACTAAGGACTAACTACTAATTACTAACTACTAACTACTAACTACTAACTACTAACTTCTATCCACTAACTACTAACTACTAACTCCTAACTACTAACTACTAACTAATAACTACTAACTGCTAACTACTAACTACTAACTACTAACGACTAACTACTAATTACTAACTACTAACTACTAACTACTAACTACTAACTACTAACGACTCACTACTAACAACTAACTACTAACTGCTTACCACTATTTACTAACTACGAACTACTAACTACTAACTACTAACTACTAACCACTAACTACTAACTACTAAATACTAACTACTAAATACTAACCACAAACTACTAACTATTAATTACTAACTACTGACTACTAACTACTAACTACTAACTACTAACTACTTACTGCCAACTACTAAGTACTAACTACTAACTAATAACTACTAACTATACTCCATGTGGAGTCGTAACCAAGTATTCCAAGTATTATGTATAAACACTTTAAACTTCATATGTTATATAATAACCTCTTGTAAATAAGTTCACTTTGAGTTATGTAAACGCTATAGTTCTGGTTGACTAGACCGGTACCTAGCTGGTTCGTCTGACAAGAGATGCAAACTTGCAGACGTAAAATAAGCAAGCTGAAAAACAGTTAGTGAAAAGTGGCCTTAATTCAACTTTAAACGTTGTTCTTTTATCCGCCAAAATTGAACTGTCATATAGAGTGAGACCTACTCTCACCCCAGAGCGAAGTCCGAGACTTAGAGCAGAACGTCCGGCTATAGTCCAATCGGACCAATCCAAAATAGACAATAACCACACACACACTAGACCCTCTACACTCCACACGGAGAATCAAAAGGTTCTTCATCACATGGCGCAGTCTAGCAGATCTCCAATTGGAGTTAATTTATTCTGGGAAACGGGAGCAAACCCACCAGTTGAATGGCAACCGTCGTTAGCCACATTCAAGATGGCCGTAATGGCCCAACACAATATAGAAGTCGAAAAGCTCCTACGGCTAAAGCCAGCGCGGACAGAATTATTTTATCCAACGATGCCAACACTAGAGGAAGAACTAGATAACGAAACCCGAGAAGAGACCAGACAAAGAGAACAGCGTAACGAGAAAAGACGTGTGGACTGGGAAAATGAATGCAAAATAATAGAGTTAAAAGGTCCAACCGTCGATAGAATCCCCCGGCGGACATGAAAGTCAAGAGCTTAATTTACTTGTCCCTTGGAGCAGAGGCCTGCCGCACATTTCACCAGAGAAACCCACACACAAGAATTGACAGATGCACGACGAACGAACTACTGCATGAATTGACACTTACATTTACAAGACCCAGAAACACCACATTCTACAGGTTTCAACTTTTTAAAGCACAACAACAACCAAATGAAAGCCTAGAGACTTTCTACAGTAGACTGAGAGAAGCAGGCTCACACTGCAGATTTGAACACTTAGAAGAAGATATCATAAAAGACCTGTTCATAAGCAACATGAATAACACCGCGATCCAGATGGACTTATTGTCAGAAGTGAGAACCCCGCAACAGGTATTAAATTATGCAATAAACCGTGAACGTGGACAGGCCAACCAGCAAGAAATACTTAGAGCAAACAGCACCTCCACATGGAACCAAGTCACATATATAAGACAAAATAGAAGACCGCAAGCTATACTACCTACATCCCAATCCGGAAAAATTGTGCCATGCTGGAAATGCGGAAATCCATTCACACCCAATCACCTACAAAACTGCCCGGCGAGAAACACAATATGCAAAATTTGCAAAAAACAAGGACACTTCTCGTCCATGTGCAAAGCACCCATGCCGGAAAGAAGAAGACCACCACTACAAAGCACGTCAAGCCCACAATCAAGATATCAGAACACCTACACACCCCGCCCCGGAAAAAACCAAACCAGGAGAGTACGACATATAAAAGACAACACCGACCAAACGGAAACACAAAACTATGAAGGTGAGCCAGATGAACTCGATGATGAAGACGCGGAAGCCGCCCTGTATATAAAAGAGCTCACAGAAGACTGGGCCAACGTGAACCTGATAAGACCAACAAAGTTCCACGCGGAGAAGAATTCAGTCATAAACAACGATGGCACAGGAGAATTCTGGGTAGCAACGACAACCAACAACAAACGCATTGTATGGTTGGCGGACACAGGCTCCCCTAGAACATTCATGAACAAAGAAACAGCGAACGAACTACTACTCCACATTTCAAAAGCCAGAATTGTTCCCTACTTAGAACAAGAAAAATTTAAATGCTTCAACAATAAACAAATCAAAATCGAAGGAGTACTCCAGTTGGACCTCAAATCAGGATCATGGAATGCACCGGACTGTCAAATCCTACTGGTCGAAAACAAAACGAACAACATAATGGGTAGAGACCTCTTACGAAAACTCGGAATAACCCTCACGGCCAACAAAAATACAGGTAAGAAAGTACTCCACATCTCCGCTACAACAATAGAATTAAATATAATAAAATTGATACTTAAAAAATACCCCAAACTATGTACACGATTAGGAAAATCAAAGAATCATATTGCCAAACCAACCATGAAAAAAAAACTTTAAACAATACAGCAAAAAGGACGCAGAGTACCCCTACATCTCCTTGATAAAGTAGAGGCCGAACTTGAAAAATTAATACAGGATAAACAAATTATCAGGCTAGACAAATGCTCGGACGAACATTTCATAAGTCCGGTAGTAATAACAGTGAAACACGACAAAAGCGTAAAAATCGCATTAGACTCAAAGAAGCTCAACGATGCAATAAATAAAAACAAATATCAAATGCAAAGCATTGATCATCTAATAGACGAAGTAGCAAATTACATCTCCGAAAGGAAACAAAACCCAGGTCAATTCTACTTCAGCAAAATCGATCCGAAATATGCATATAGCCAAATCCCTTTGGACCCAAACATCCAAAAACATTGCAAATTCAGTCTCCTAGGGGGGAAAGCAACAGGAACCTACCGGTTCATAACAGGCTTTTATGGCCTAACAGATATGCCCGCAACATTTCAAAAAACGATCGACAAAACACTGGAGGGCATACATTCGAAATTTGCATTTTTGGACGATATACTCATTATCACTAAAGGCTCCCTAAATGATCATGAGAACGAGATAGACAAAATCCTAAACCTCCTAGACAAGGAAAACCTTGCAATAAAGCTACAAAAATGCGAATTCGCAAAGACAAATTTAGTTTGGCTGGGATTCAAAATACATCCAAATGGAATAATCCCAACTAACAAAAAATGCGAATCAATAGTTAATTTAGATACACCGAAAACACTCAAGCAACTACGCTCGTTCATGGGGTGCATACATCACCTCATTAAGTTCACACCAAACCTCGCAACCCTCAGTGAGCCGCTACGTCCATTACTCTCAAAAAGCAACTTAAAATCGCATAATAAACTGGAGTGGAAAGCGCTCCATACGGAGGCATTCAATAAAATAAAAGAAGCAATAAAATCAATAACAGAAAACAGATTATTCGACGTTAAATGCCCAACCAGAGTCCGGTGTGACGCAAGTAAAAAAGGCCTTGGGGCATGTTTAGAACAATTCGTAAACTCAACATGGTACCCAATCGCATACGCGAGCAGGTTTCTAAACAATTTGGAACAAAGATATAGCACTAACGAACTAGAATTACTAGCAGTCGTCTGGGCTTTAGAACATTTCAAATATTACCTCTACGGCTCACAGTTCACACTCCAAACGGACGACCAAGCACTGTTAAGCGCACTAAAAGAAAACAGAGGCAACAAAACATATCAAAGTCGCCTTACAAGATGGGTAGATAGATTACTACCCTTCCATTTTTCAGTAGAACATATACCAGGAAAAAATATGGGATTTGCTGATTACCTAAGCAGAAACCCATCATCTGATGCACCTTCCGCCTCAGACAGAGAGAAAAAGTTTGTCATTAACACTATCGAAGAAATATAACACGCATTACTGCGAGCAAATATTGCTCCAAATGGAGCGACCAATAAGAATACAGAACAAAAACAATCATATGACGTCACGAGTACAAAACACGCACACTCAAATAAAACAACCGCTTTTCGCCAATTACCTCACACAAAACAGTCGCTCTCTCCTTTACGCAAATTAAATTACAACGACCAAATTGAACACACAAAAAGTATTCAAAACCTAGTAGCAATTACAACACGCGCTAGCCCACAAAAGAAACATTTAAAATCCCCATTCAAAGAAGATTTAGAGCCCCCAACAAAAACAAAATCCATATGGAGCAACAACAGCCTAATCTAATCTCCGTATCCACCCAAACAGACTCTACATCTAATAAAGGTAGAAGTTTAGACCCCCTAGACCCAACAAGACATGAAGCCCTATTCACTGTTTACGACCAAACCCCCACCCCACTTTGTCGGGAAAATCTTAATCGTGCATTCAACGAAGAATTTATCGCCCAAGCCTCGAAGAAAGAATTAAGCCCTATTATTGAATTCGTAAAAAACTCCTAATGGGAAAAACTTAAAGCAATTAATTCTACTTATTATTGTATCCGAAGAGACCTTTCTGTGTCCCCTTCAGAATGTCTAATTTATGACAACAAACTTGTAATACCCAAAAAGCTGAAAGGGATGGTGCTTGAAACAATCCACAACAAGCACCCGGGCCAAGCTGGTATGCTTGCCTTAGCCCAACTTATTTGGTATCCGCATATACATTCAGACATTGTTGCCCAAGACCAAGCATGCCGCCACTGCACCGAAAAAGGAAAAAACCTAAAACCTTTAATCCCCAAAACACAAGTGGGAAATTTACCACCACTCTCCGAACCTAACGAAGAAGTCCAAATGGACTTCGCGGGCCCAATACCATTTAAGGATAACGCCCTTTCCAATTACATTTTAGTAACAGTAGATAGGTTATCTATATACCCGCACGCAGAAGTTTTCAATAACTGTGACTCAAAAACCGCAATTGAGTATCTTGATAGCTATTGCAAAGTACATGGAATTCCTAGGTCAATACGGTGTGATCAAGCACAAGCTTTCAAAGCCCGAGAATTCGAAATATACTGCAAAAATAAAAATATCAAACTAATTCTCGCTCCAGCTGGAGACCACAGGGGAACCGGAATGGTAGAAAGGTTAATACAAACAATAAAACGTAGGCTCGCGGTTCTAGACATCGATTCCAAATGGACACAAACAACATTAAGCCAGAGAGTAGCTAATATAATTGAAAACATCAGACTAATCCCTAACGCCACCACCAAAACAAGCCCATTTGAGGCACACTTCGGTCGCAAACCCAACACGGAAATTTCTAACATAGTCACCAAACCGTCGCACAAAAGCTTAACATACAAAAAATTACGTGCGAATTGTTTAGACAAGAAAATCCTGAAACATGACGTACTCACCAACGAAGAGATGTGGCGCTACGACGGACTATCAGAAGACAATCTGGACATAGCCTACAAGGAACCAGAAAACCCAACCCCCATCAGCATTGACAGCGACGAGTCCGACAACATGCCACTCCGCCCTCGCTCACCACGTAAGATAACACCATCTGAAATTCACTTCACCATAGGTGACAAAACTACAAAACTAGTAGCAAACAAACGCAATGTAGCAAAGAAAACAATCACACGAAAAACAAAAGAACCAAGACCAACACTCGCACCGCAATGGAACATAATTCCAGATGGAACAATAACAAATTACACACCGCACACAATCACAGTTGACACACCCTTAAGAAAAAACACAGTCATTAGAAAAAGTGACATTGCTATAGCAACAGAAACTAAACCACGACTAATACACATGGTAGCTTGCAAAACTGTAGGTGAATATAAACGCAACCAAGAAAAAATAAGAAAATTCTGTTTAGAAGAAGCACGCAACAACACATCAAGGAACCAACAACAGAACCAAGGGCCATCAGCCGAATCCATCTGGACCAAGGAAAAAGTCAAGAAATTAGCGCAGACCAATCAACAACAACAACAAAGAACACAAAAAAGAAAAGCAGCAACGAAGCCAACACCCCCACGCACGCCCAAAACGAACAAAAGAAAATTATCCGCATCGAAATCACCAGCACAAGTCTCATTCAACATGAGAGCTCAACAAGCAGCACTAAACTACGAATCAGAGTCACCAAAGAAAACACATCCGCTGAGTAACAAAGTAGTACAATTCACCGACAACACAAACGATAACCCAGAAACTGTAATCTACAACATACAACAGGATGCAGACATACATACACCATACCGAATTGTAACATCATCAAATCCAAGCATTTTCTCTCACCCTGCCTTCACCAACAGCCAAGATCGTCAACTCATATCATCGGAAACAGACCTACAGGAAGAATGCCCGATCTCGATAATACCGGCACCCTCCAAGAGCACAACCAAAACAACGGTACAAGTCCAAATGGATACTACAGCAAACACTGCAAACGAATTTGAGTCCACCCACATGGATCAAAACATAAACGAAAGCACAACAGTGAAAGAACAACTCAAACCACCATCGGTGATCTTCCTCGATTCTCCTAATGGAGATCCAGAAGGAACAAATGAACTCTCGACAAATGAACTCGAAAACGAGGAGAACCAGGCAATCTTAACAACGTGCGATCCCCCAAGTGGAACGTCAAGTGTTTATGCAACTCCCCCAATGTCACCTTACAAAAGAGAGAAATCTGACAGCTGTACTTCCGATATATAAACTTATAAACTCACAAACGAACTGCTAGAAATAGCACCTCGTTTGCCCCAGCGGGGGGTATGTGATACTCCATCTGGAGTCGTAACCAAGTATTCCAAGTATTATGTATAAACACTTTAAACTTCATATGTTATATAATAACCTCTTGTAAATAAGTTCACTTTGAGTTATGTAAACGCTATAGTTCTGGTTGACTAGACCGGTACCTAGCTGGTTCGTCTGACAAGAGATGCAAACTTGCAGACGTAAAATAAGCAAGCTGAAAAACAGTTAGTGAAACGTGGCCTTAATTCAACTTTAAACGTTGTTCTTTTATCCGCCAAAATTGAACTGTCATATAGAGTGAGACCTACTCTCACCCCAGAGCGAAGTCCGAGACTTAGAGCAGAACGTCCGGCTATAGTCCAATCGGACCAATCCATAATAGACAATAACCACACACACACTAGACCCTCTACACTCCACACGGAGAATCAAAAGGTTCTTCATCACAAACCACAAACTACTAACTTTTAACTACTAACTACTGACTACTAACTACTAACTACTAACTACTAACTACTAACTACTAACTACTTACTACCAACTACTAAGTACTAACTACTAACTAATAACTACTAACTACTAACTACTAACTACTAACTTCTAAATACTAACTACTAACTACTGACGACTAACTACTAACTACAAACCACTAACTACTAACAACTAACAACTAACCACTAACTACTAACCACTAACTACTAACTAATAACTACTAACTACTAGTTACTAACTACTAACTTTTAACTACTAACGACTAACTACTTACTCCTAACCACTAACTACTAACAACTAACAACTAACCACTAACTACTAACCACTATTTACTAACTACTAACTACTAACTACTAACTACTAACTACTAACTACTAACTACTAACTACTAACTACTAACTACTAACTACTAACTACTAACTACTAACTACTAACTACTAAGGACTATCTACTAATTACTAACTACTAACTACTAACTACTAACTACTAATTACTAACTACTAACTACTAACTACTAACGACTAACTACTAATTACTAAGTACTACTTACTAACTACTAACTACTAACTACTAACTACTAACTACTAACTACTAACTTCTGTCCACTAACTACTAACTACTAACCACTAACTAATAACTACTAACTACTAACTACTAATTACTAACTACTAACTACTAACTACTAACTACCAACTACTAACTACTAACTACTAACTACTAACTACTAACTACTAACTACTAATTACTAACTACTAACTACTAACTACTAACCACTAACTACTAACTACCAACGACTAACTACTAATTACTAAGTACTAACTACTAACTACTAACTACTAACTACTAACTACTAAATACTAACTACTAACTACTAACTACTAACTACTAACTACTAATTACTAACTACTAACTACTAACTACTAACTACTAACTATTAATTATTAACTACTAATTACTAACCACTAAGCACTAACAACTAACTACTAACTACTAACTACTATCTACCAACTACTAACTACTAACTACTAACTTCTAACCACTAACTACTAACTACTAACTACTAACTACTAACTACTAACTACTAACTAAAAACTACTAACTACTAACTACTAAATACTAACTACTAACTACTAACTACTAACTACTAACTACTAAATACTAAATACTAACTACTTACTACTAAATACTAACTACTAACTACTAGCTACTAACTACTAACTACTAACTACTAACTACTAATTACTAACTACTAACTACTAACTTCTAACTACTAACTACTAACCACTAACTACTAACTACTAACGACTAACTACTAATTACTAAGTACTAACTACTAACTACTAACTACTAACTTCTATCCACTAACTACTAACTACTAACTCCTAACTACCAACTACTAACTAATAACTACTAACTACTAACTACTAACTACTAACTACTAACTACTAACTACTAACTACTAAATACTAACTACTAACTACTAACTACTAACTACTAACTACTAACTACTAACTACTAACTACTAACTACTAACTACTTATTACTAACTACTAACTACTAACTACTAAATACTAACAACTAACTACTAACTGCTAACCAATATTTACTAACTACTTACTACTAACTACTAACTACTAACCACTAACTACTAACTACTAATTACTAACTACTAACTACTAACTACTAACTACCAACTACTAACTACTAACTACTAACTACTAACTACTAACTACTAATTACTAACTACTAACTACTAACTACTAACCACTAACTACTAACTACCAACGACTAACTACTAATTACTAAGTACTAACTACTAACTACTAACTACTAACTACTAACTACTAAATACTAACTACTAACTACTAACTACTAACTACTAACTACTATTTACTAACTACTAACTACTAACTACTAACTACTAACTATTAATTATTAACTACTAATTACTAACCACTAACCACTAACAACTAACTACTAACTACTAACTACTATCTACCAACTACTAACTACTAACTACTAACTTCTAACCACTAACTACTAACTACTAACTACTAACTACTAACTACTAACTACTAACTACAAACTACTAACTACTAACTACTAAATACTAACTACTAACTACTAACTACTAACTACTAACTACTAACTACTAACTACTAAATACTAAATACTAACTACTAACTACTAAATACTAACTACTAACTACTAGCTACTAACTATTAACTACTAACTACTAACTACTAATTACTAACTACTAACTACTAACTACTAACTACTAACCACTAACTACTAACTACTAACGACTAACTACTAATTACTAAGTACTAACTACTAACTACTAACTACTAACTTCTATCCACTAACTACTAACTACTAACTCCTAACTACCAACTACTAAATAATAACTACTAACTACTAACTACTAACTACTAACTACTAAATACTAACTACTAACTACTAACTACTAACTACTAACTACTAACTACTAACTACTAACTACTAACTGCTAACTACTTATTACTAACTACTAACTACTAACTACTAAATACTAACAACTAACTACTAACTGCTAACCAATATTTACTAACTACTTACTACTAACTACTAACTACTAACCACTAACTACTAACTACTAACGACTAACTACTAATTACAAAGTACTAACTGCTAACTACTAACTACTAACTACTAACTTCTATCCACTAACTACTAACTACTAACTCCTAACTGCCAACTACTAACTAATAACTACTAACTACTAACTACTAACTACTAACTACTAACTACTAACTACTAAATACTAACAACTAACTACTAACTACTAACTACTAACTACTAACTACTAACTACTAACTAATAACTACTAACTACTAACTACTAACTACTAACTACTAACTACTAACTACTAACTACTAACTACTAACTACTAAATACTAACTACTAACTCCTAACCACCAACTACTAACTAATAACTACTAACTACTAACTACTAACTACTAACTACTAACTACTAACTACTAACTACTAAATACGAACTACTAACTGCTAACTACTAACTACTAACTACTAACTACTAACTACTAACTACTAACTACTAACTACTAACTACTAACTACTAACTACTAACTACTAACTACTAACTACTAACTACTAATTACTAACTACTAACTACTAACTACTAACTACTAAATACTAACTACTAACTACTAACTACTAACTACTAATTATTAACTACTAAATACTAACCACTAACTACTAACAACTAATTACTAACTACTAAATACTAACTACTAACTACTAACTACTAACTACTAACTACTAACTACTAACTACTAACTACTAACTACTTATTACTAACTACTAACTACTAACTACTAAATACTAACAACTAACTACTAACTGCTACCCAATATTTACTAACTACTTACTACTAACTACTAACTACTAACCACTAACTACTAACTACTAAATACGAACTACTAACTGCTAACTACTAACTACTAACTACTAACTACTAACTACTAACTACTAACTACTAACTACTAACTACTCACTACTAACTACTAACTACTAACTACTAATTACTAACTGCTAACTACTAACTACTAACTACTAACTTCTATCCACTAACTACTAACTACTAACTCCTAACTGCCAACTACTAACTAATAACTACTAACTAGTAACTACTAACTGCTAACTACTAACTGAAAAATACTAACAACTAACTACTAACTACTAACTACTAACTACTAACTACTAACTACTAACTAATAACTACTAACTACTAACTACTAACTACTAACTACTAACTACTAACTACTAACTACTAACTACTAACTACTAACTACTAACGACTAACTACTAATTACTAAGTACTAACTACTAACTACTAACTACTAACTACTAACTACTAACTTCTATCCACTAACTACTAACTACTAACTCCTAACTACCAACTACTAACTACTAACTACTAACTACTAACTTCTAACCACTAACTACTAACTACTAACTGCTAACTACTAACTACGAACTACTAACTACTAAATACTAACTACTAACTACTAACTACTAACCACTAACTACTAACTACTAACTACTAACTACTAACTACAAACTACTAACTACTAACTACTAAATACTAACTACTAACTACTAACTACTAACTACTAAATACTAACTACTAACTACTAACTACTAACTACTAACTACTAACTACTAACTACTAACTACTAACTACTTATTACTAACTACTAACTACTAACTACTAACCACTAACTACTAACTACTAACGACTAACTACTAATTACTAAGTACTAACTACTAACTACTAACTACTAACTACTAACTACTAACTTCTATACACTAACTACTAACTACTAACTCCTAACTACCAACTACTAACTACTAACTACTAACTACTAACTACTAAATACTAACTACTAACTCCTAACTACCAACTACTAACTAATAACTACTAACTACTAAGTACTAACTACTAACTACTAACTACTAACTACTAACTACTTAATACTAACTACTAACTACTAACTACTAACTACTAACTACTAACTACTAACTACTAACTACTAACTACTAACTACTAATTACTAACTACTAACTACTAACTACTAAATACTAACTACTAACTACTAACTACTAACTACTAATTATTAACTACTAAATACTAAACACTAACTACTAACAACTAATTACTAACTACTAACTACTATCTACCAACTACTAACTACTAACTATTAACTTCTAACCACTAACTACTAACTACTAACTACTATCTACTAACTACTAACTACTAAATACTAACTACTAACTACTAACTACTAACTACTAACTACTAACTACTAACTACTAACTACTAACTACTAACTACTAACTACTAACTACTAACTACTAACTACTAACTACTAACTACTTATTACTAACTACTAACTACTAACTACTAACCACTAACTACTAACTACTAACGACTAACTACTAATTACTAAGTACTAACTACTAACTACTAACTACTAACTACTAACTTCTATCCACTAACTACTAACTACTAACTACTAACTACTAAATACTAACTACTAACTACTAACTACTAACTACTAACTACTAACTACTAACTACTAACTTCTAACTACTAACTACTAACTACTAACTATTAACTACTTATTACTAACTACTAACTACTAACTACTAACCACTAACTACTAATTACTAAGTACTAACTACTAACTACTAACTACTAACTACTAACTTCTATCCACTAACTACTAACTACTAACTCCTAACTACCAACTACTAACTACTAACTACTAACTACTAACTTCTAACCACTAACTACTAACTACTAACTACTAACTACTAACTACGAACTACTAACTACTAAATACTAACTACTAACTACTAACTACTAACTACTAACCACTAACTACTAACTACTAACTACTAACTACTAACTACAAACTACTAACTACTAACTACTAAATACTAACTACTAACTACTAACTACTAACTACTAAATACTAACTACTAACTACTAACTACTAACTACTAACTACTAACTACTAACTACTAACTACTAACTACTAACTACTTATTACTAACTACTAACTACTAACTACTAACCACTAACTACTAACTACTAACGACTAACTACTAATTACTAAGTACTAACTACTAACTACTAACTACTAACTACTAACTACTAACTTCTATCCACTAACTACTAACTACTAACTCCTAACTACCAACTACTAACTACTAACTACTAACTACTAACTACTAACTACTAAATACTAACTACTAACTCCTAACTACCAACTACTAACTAATAACTACTAACTACTAAGTACTAACTACTAACTACTAACTACTAACCACTAACTACTTAATACTAACTACTAACTACTAACTACTAACTACTAACTACTAACTACTAACTACTAACTACTAACTACTAACTACTAACTACTAACTACTAATTACTAACTACTAACTACTAACTACTAAATACTAACTACTAACTACTAACTACTAACTACTAATTATTAACTACTAAATACTAAACACTAACTACTAACAACTAATTACTAACTACTAACTACTATCTACCAACTACTAACTACTAACTATTAACTTCTAACCACTAACTACTAACTACTAACTACTAACTACTAACTACTAAATACTAACTACTAACTACTAACTACTAACTACTAACTACTAACTACTAACTACTAACTACTAACTACTAACTACTAACTACTAACTACTAACTACTAACTACTAACTACTAACTACTAACTACTTATTACTAACTACTAACTACTAACTACTAACCACTAACTACTAACTACTAACGACTAACTACTAACTACTAACTACTAACTACTAACTACTAACTACTAACTTCTATCCACTAACTACTAACTACTAACTCCTAACTAGCAACTACTAACTACTAACTACTAACTACTAACTACTAACTACTAACTACTAAATACTAACTACTAACTCCTAACTACCAACTACTAACTAATAACTACTAACTACTAAGTACTAACTACTAACTACTAACTACTAACTACTAACTACTTAATACTAACTACTAACTACTAACTACTAACTACTAACTACTAACTACTAACTACTAACTACTAACTACTAACTACTAACTACTAACTACTAACTACTAACTACTAATTACTAACTACTAACTACTAACTACTAAATACTAACTACTAACTACTAACTACTAACTACTAATTATTAACTACTAAATACTAAACACTAACTACTAACAACTAATTACTAACTACTAACTACTATCTACCAACTACTAACTACTAACTACTAACTACTAACTACTAACTACTAACTACGAACTACTAACTACTAAATACTAACTACTAACTACTAACTACTAACTACTAACCACTAACTACTAACTACTAACTACTAACTACTAACTACAAACTACTAACTACTAACTACTAAATACTAACTACTAACTACTAACTACTAACTACTAAATACTAACTACTAACTACTAACTACTAACTACTAACTACTAACTACTAACTACTGACTACTAACTACTTATTACTAACTACTAACTACTAACTACTAACCACTAACTACTAACTACTAACGACTAACTACTAATTACTAAGTACTAACTTCTAACTACTAACTACTAACTACTAACTACTAACTTCTATCCACTAACTACTAACTACTAACTCCTAACTACCAACTACTAACTACTAACTACTAACTACTAACTACTAACTACTAAATACTAACTACTAATTCCTAACTACCAACTACTAACTAATAACTACTAACTACTAAGTACTAACTACTAACTACTAACTACTAACTACTAACTACTTAATACTAACTACTAACTACTAACTACTAACTACTAACTACTAACTACTAACTACTAACTACTAACTACTAACTACTAATTACCAACTACTAACTACTAACTACTAAATACTAACTACTAACTACTAACTACTAACTACTAATTATTAACTACTAATTACTAAACACTAACTACTAACAACTAATTACTAACTACTAACTACTATCTACAAACTACTAACTACTAACTATTAACTTCTAACCACTAACTACTAACTACTAACTACTAACTACTAACTACTAACTACTAAATACTAACTACTAACTACTAACTACTAACTACTAACTACTAACTACTAACTACTAACTACTAACTACTAACTACTAACTACTAACTACTTATTACTAACTACTAACTACTAACTACTAACCACTAACTACTAACTACTAACGACTAACTACTAATTACTAAGTACTAACTACTAACTACTAACTACTAACTACTAACTACTAACTTCTATCCACTAACTACTAACTACTAACTCCTAACTACCAACTACTAACTACTAACTACTAACTACTAACTACTAACTACTAACTTCTAACCACTAACTACTAACTACTAACTACTAACTACTAACTACGAACTACTAACTACAAACTACTAACTACTAACTACTAACTACTAACTACTAACTACTAACTACTAACTACTAACTACTAACTACTAACTCCTAACTACCAACTACTAACTACTAACTACTAACTACTAACTTCTAACCACTAACTACTAACTTCTAACTACTAACTACTAACTACAAACTACTAACTACTAAATACTAACTACTAACTACTAACTACTAACTACTAACTACTAACTACTAACTACTAACTACTAACTACTAACTACTTATTACTAACTACTAACTACTAACTACTAACCACTAACTACTAACTACTAACGACTAACTACTAATTACTAAGTACTAACTACTAACTACTAACTCCTAACTACCAACTACTAACTACTAACTACTAACTACTAACTTCTAACCACTAACTACTACTTACTAACTACTAACTACTAACTACGAACTACTAACTACTAAATACTAACTACTAACTACTAACTACTAACTACTAACTACTAACTACTAACTACTAACTACTAACTACTAACTACAAACTACTAACTACTAACTACTAAATACTAACTACTAACTACTCACTACTAACTACTAACTACTAACTACTAAGTACTAACTACAAACTACAAACTACTAACTACTAACTACTAAATACTAACTACTAACTACTAACTACTAACTACTAACTACTAACTACTAACTACTAACTACTAACTACTAACTACTAACTACTAACTACTTATTACTAACTACTAACTACTAACTACTAACCACTAACTACTAACTACTAACGACTAACTACTAATTACTAAGTACTAACTACTAACTACTAACTCCTAACTACCAACTACTAACTACTAACTACTAACTACTAACTTCTAACCACTAACTACTAACTACTAACTACTAACTACTAACTACGAACTGCTAACTACTAAATACTAACTACTAACTACTATCTACTAACTACTAACTACTAACTACTAACTACTAACTACAAACTACTAACTACTAACTACTAAATACTAACTACTAACTACTAACTACTAACTACTAACTACTAAGTACTAACTACAAACTACAAACTACTAACTACTAACTACTAAATATTAACTACTAACTACTAACTACTAACTACTAACTACTAACTACTAACTACTAACTACTAACTACTAACTACTAACTACTAACTACTAACTACTAACTACTAACTACTAACTACTTATTACTAACTACTAACTACTAACTACTAACCACTAACTACTAACTACTAACGACTAACTACTAATTACTAAGTACTAACTACTAACTACTAACTACTAACTACTAACTTCTATCCACTAACTACTAACTACTAACTCCTAACTACCAACTACTAACTACTAACTACTAACTACTAACTACTAAATACTAACTACTAACTCCTAACTACCAACTACTAACTAATAACTACTAACTACTAAGTACTAACTACTAACTACTAACTACTAACTACTAACTACTTAATACTAACTACTAACTACTAACTACTAACTACTAACTACTAACTACTAACTACTAACTACTAACTACTAACTACTAATTACTAACTACTAACTACTAACTACTAAATACTAACTACTAACTACTAACTACTAACTACTAATTATTAACTACTAAATACTAAACACTAACTACTAACAACTAATTACTAACTACTAACTACTATCTACCAACTACTAACTACTAACTATTAACTGCTAACCACTAACTACTAACTACTAACTACTAACTACTAACTACTAACTACTAAATACTATAAACTAAGTACTAACTACTAACTACTAACTACTAACTACTAACTACTAACTACTAACTACTAACTACTTATTACTAACTACTAACTACTAACTACTAACCACTAACTACTAACTACTAACGACTAACTACTAATTACTAAGTACTAACTACTAACTACTAACTACTAACTACTAACTACTAACTACTAACTTCTATCCACTAACTACTAAATACTAACTCCTAACTACCAACTACTAACTACTAACTACTAACTACTAACTTCTAACCACTAACTACTAACTACTAACTACTAACTACTAACTACGAACTACTAACTACTAACTACTAAATACTAACTCCTAACTACTAACTACTAACTACTAACTACTAACTACTAAATACTGACTACTAACTACTAACTACTAACTACTGACTACTAACTACTAACTACTAACTACTAACTACTAACTACTAACTACTAACTACTAACTACTAACTACTAACTACTAACTAATAATTACTAGCTACTAACTACTAACTACCAACTACTAACTACTAACTACTAATTCTAACCACTAACTACTAACCACTAACTACAAACTTTTAACTACTAAATACTAACTACCAACTAATAACTACTAACTACTAACTTCTAACCACTATCTACTAACTACTAACTACTAACTACTAACTACTAACTACTAACTACTAAATACTAACTACTAACTACTAATTACTAACTACTAAATACTAACTACTAACTACTAACTACTAACTACTAACTACTAACTACTAACTACTAACTACTAACTACTAACTACTAATTACTAACTACTAACTACTAACTACTAACTACTAACTACTAATTACTAACTACTAACTACTAACTACCAACTAAAAACTACTAACTACTAATTTCTAACCACTATCTACTAACAAATAATTACTAACTACTAGTTACTAACTACTAACTACTAACTACTAACGACTAACTACTTACTACTAACCACTAACTACTAACAACTAACAACTAACCACTAACTACTAACCACTATTTACTAACTACTAACTTCAAACTACTAACTAATAACTACTAACTACTAACTACTAACTACTAACTACTAACTACTAACTACTAACTACTAACTACTAACTACTAACTACTAACTACTAACTACTAACTACTAACTACTAACTACTAACTACTAACTACTAACTACTAACTACTAACTACTAACTACTAACTACTAACTACTAACTACTAACTACTAACTACTAACTACTAACTACTAACTACTAACGACTAACTACTAATTACTAACTACTAACTACTAACTACTAGCTATTAACTACTAACTACTAACGTCTAACTACTAACGACTAACTACTAATTACTAAGTACTAACTACTAACAACTAACTACTAACTACCAGCTACTAATTACTAACTACTAACTACTAACTACTAACTACTAACTACTAACTGCTAACTTCTATCCACTAACTACTAACTACTAACTACTAACTAATAACTACTAACTACTAACTACTAATTACTGACTACTAACTAGTAACTACTAACTACTAACTACCAACTACTAACTACTAACTACTAATTCTAACCACTAACTACTAACCACTAACTACAAACTTTTAACTACTAAATACTAACTACCAACTAATAACTACTAACTACTAACTTCTAACCACTATCTACTAACTACTAATTACTAACTACTAACTACTAACTACTAACTACTAACTACTAACTGCTAACTTCTATCCACTAACTACTAACTACTAACTACTAACTACTAACTACTAACTACTAACTACTAACTAATAATTACTAGCTACTAACTACTAACTACTAACTACCAACTACTAACTACTAACTACTAATTCTAACCACTAACTACTAACCACTAACTACAAACTTTTAACTACTAAATACTAACTACCAACTAATAACTACTAACTACTAACTTCTAACCACTATCTACTAACTACTAACTACTAACTACTAACTACTAACAACTAACTACTAAATACTAACTACTAACTACTAATTACTAACTACTAAATACTAACTACTAACTACTAACTACTAACTACTAACTACTAACTACTAACTACTAACTACTAACTACTAACTACTAACTACTAACTACTAACTACTAACTACTAACTACTAATTACTAACTACTAACTACTAACTACTAACTACTAACTACTAATTACTAACTACTAACTACTAACTACCAACTAAAAACTACTAACTACTAATTTCTAACCACTATCTACTAACAAATAATTACTAACTACTAGTTACTAACTACTAACTACTAACTACTAACGACTAACTACTTACTACTAACCACTAACTACTAACAACTAACAACTAACCACTAACTACTAACCACTATTTACTAACTACTAACTTCAAACTACTAACTAATAACTACTAACTACTAACTACTAACTACTAACTACTAACTACTAACTACTAACTACTAACCACTAACTACTAACTACTAACTACTAACTACTAACTACTAACTACTAACTACTAACTACTAACTACTAACTACTAACTACTAACTACTAACTACTAACTACTAACTACTAACGACTAACTACTAATTACTAACTACTAACTACTAACTACTAACTATTAACTACTAACTACTAACGTCTAACTACTAACGACTAACTACTAATTACTAAGTACTAACTACTAACTACTAACTACTAACTACTAACTACTAATTACTAACTACTAACTACTAACTACTAACTACTAACTACTAACTGCTAACTTCTATCCACTAACTACTAACTACTAACTACTAACTAATAACTACTAACTACTAACTACTAATTACTGACTACTAACTAGTAACTACTAACTACTAACTACTAACTACTAACTATTAACAACTAACTACTAACGTCTAACTACTAACTACTAACTACTAACTACTAACTACTAACTACTAACTACTAACTAATAACTACTAACTACTAACTACTAATTACTGACTACTAACTACTAACTACTAACTACTAACTACTAACTACTAACTACTATCTACTAACTACTAATTACTAACTACTAACTACTAACGACTAACTACTAATTACTGAGTACTAACTACTTACTTCTAACTACTAACTACTAACTACTAACTACTAACTACTAACTACTAACTACTAACTACTAACTACTAACTACTAACTACTAACTACTAACTACTAACTCCTAACTACTAACTACTAACTAATAACTACTAACTACTAACTACTAACTACTAAATGCTAACTACTAACTACTAAATACTAACTACTAACAACTAACTACTAATTACTAACTACTAACTACTAACTACTAACTACTAACTACTAACTACTAATTACTAACTACTAACTACTAACTACTAACGACTAACTACTAATTACTAAGTACTAACTACTAACTAATAACTACTAACTACTAACTACTAACTACTAACTACTAACTACTAACTACTAACTACTAACTACTAACTACTAACTACTAACTTCTATCCACTAACTACTAACTACTAACTACTAACTAATAACTAATAACTACTAACTACTAAGTACTAATTACTGACTACTAACTACTAACTACTAACTACTAACTACTAACAACTAACTACTAACTACTAACTACTAACTACTAACTACTAACTACTAACTACTCACTACTAATTACTAACTACTAACTACTAACTACTAATTCCTAACTACTAACTACTAACTAATAACTACTAACTACTAACTACTAACTACTAACTACTAACTACTAACTACTAAATACTAACTACTAACGACTAACTACTAATTACTAACTAATAACTACTAACTACTAACTACTAACTACTAACTACTAACTACTAATTACTAACTACTAATTACTAACTACTAACTACTAACGACTAACTACTAATTACTAAGTACTAACTACTAACTACTAACTACTAACTACTAACTACTAACTACTAACTACTAACTACTAACTATAAACTACTAACTACTAACTTCTATCCACTAACTACTAACTACTAACTACTAACTAATAACTAATAACTACTAACTACTAAGTACTAATTACTGACTACTAACTACTAACTACTAACTACTAACTACTAACTACTAACTACTAACTACTAACTACTAACTACTAACTACTAACTACTAACTACTAACTACTAACTACTCACTACTAATTACTAACTACTAACTACTAACTACTAACTCCTAACTACTAACTACTAACTAATAACTACTAACTACTAACTACTAACGACTAACTACTAACTACTAACTACTAACGACTAACTACTAATTACTAAGTACTAACTACTAACTACTAACTACTAACTTCTATCCACTAACTACTAACTACTAACTACTAACTAATAACTAATAACCGCTAACTACTAAGTACTAATTACTGACTACTAACTACTAACTACTAACTACTAACTACTAACTACTAACTACTAACTACTAACTACTAACTACTAACTACTAACTACTCACTACTAATTACTAACTACTAACTACTAACTACTAACTACTAACTACTAACTACTAACTACTAACTACTAACTACTAACTACTAACTACTAACTACTAACTACTAACTACTAACTACTAACTACTAACTACTAACTACTAACTACTAACTACTAACTACTAACTACTAACTACTCACTACTAATTACTAAGTACTAACTACTAACTACTAACTACTAACTACTAACTACTAACTACTAACTACTAACTACTAACTACTAACTACTAACTACTAACTACTAACTACTAACTACTAACTACTAACTACTAACTACTAACTACTAACTTCTATCCACTAACTACTAACTACTAACTACTAACTAATAACTAATTACTACTAACTACTAAGTACTAATTACTGACTACTAACTACTAACTACTAACTACTAACTACTAACTACTAACTACTAACTACTAACTACTAACTACTAACTACTAACTACTCACTACTAATTACTAACTACTAACTACTAACTACTAACTCCTAACTACTAACTACTAACTAATAACTACTAACTACTAACTACTAACGACTAACTACTAATTACTTAGTACTAACTACTAACTACTAACTACTAACTACTAACTTCTAACTACTAGCTACTAAATACTAACTACTAACTACTAACTACTAACTACTAAATACTAATTATTAACTACTAACTACTAAATACTAACAACTAACTACTAACTGCTAACCACTATTTACTAACTACTTACTATTAACTACTAACTACTAACTACTAGCTACTAACTACTAACTACTAACTACTAACTACTAACTACTAACTACTAATTATTAACTACTAACTACTAACCACTAACTACTAACAACTAATTACTAACTATCAACTACTATCTACCAACTACTAACTACTAACTACTAACTTCTAACCACTAACTACTAACTACTAACTACTAACTACTAACTACAAACTACTAACTACTAACTACTAAATACTAACTACTAACTACTAACTACTAACTACTAACTACTAACTACTAACTACTAACTACTAACTACTAACTACTAACTACTAACTACTAGCTACTAACTACTAACTACTAACTACTCACTACTAACTACTAACTCCTAACTACTAATTACTAACTACTAACTGCTAACTACTAACCACTAACTACTCACTAATAACGACTAACTACTAATTACTAAGTACTAACTACTAACTACTAACTACTAACTACTAACTTCTATCCACTAACTACTAACTACTAACTCCTAACTACCAACTACTAACTACTAACTACTAACTTCTAACCACTAACTACTAACTACTAACTACTAACTACAAACTACTAACTACTAACTACTAATTACTAACTACTAACTACTAACTACTAACTACTAACTACTAACTACTACTTACTAAATACTAACTACTAACTACTAACTACTAACTACAAACTACTAACCACTAACTACTGACTACTGACTACTAACTACTAACTAATAATTACTAGCTACTAACTACTAACTACTAACTACAAACTACTAACTACTAACTACTAATTACTAACTACTAACTACTAACTAATAACTACTAACTACTAACTAATAACTACCAACTACTAACTACTAACTACTAACTACTAACTACTAACTACTAACTACTAAATACTAACTACTGACTACTAACTACTAACTAATAATTACTAGCTACTAACTACTAACTACTAACTACAAACTACTAACTACTAACTACAAATTACTAACTACTAACTACTAACTACTAACTAATAACTAGTAACTACTAACTAATAACTACCAACTACTAACTACTAACTACTAACTACTGACTACAAACAACTAACTACTAACTACTAATTACTAACTACTAACTACTAACTACTAACTACTAACTACTAACTACTAACTACTAACTACTAACTAATAACTACTAACTACTAACTACTAACTACTAACTACTAACTACTAACTACTAACTACTCACTACTAACTACTAACTACTAACTACTAACTACTGACTACTAACTACTTACTACTAACTTCTAACCACTAGCTACTAACTACTAACTACTAACTACTAGCTACTAACTACAAACTACTAACTACTAACTACTAAATACTAACTACTAACTACTAATTACTAACTACTAACTACTAACTACTAACTACTAACTACTAACTACTAACTACTAACTACTAACTACTAACTACTAAATACTAACTACTAACTACTAACTACCAACTACTGACTACTAACTATTAACTACTAACTACTAACTACTAACTACTAACTACTAACTACTAACTACTCACTACTAACTACTAACTACTAACTACTAACTACTAACTACTAACTACTAACTAATAATTACTAGCTACTAACTACTAACTACTAACTACCAACTACTAACTACTAACTACTAATTCTAACCACTAACTACTAACCACTAACTACAAACTTTTAACTACTAAATACTAACTACCAACTAATAACTACTAACTACTAACTTCTAACCACTATCTACTAACTACTAACTACTAACTACTAACTACTAACTACTAAATACTAACTACTAACTACTAACTACTAACTACTAACTTCTAAATACTAACTACTAACTACTAACTACTAACTACTAACTACTAACTACTAACTACTAACTAATAACTACTAACTACTAACTACTAATTACTAACTACTAACTACTAACAACTAACTACTAACTTCTAATTACTAACTACTAACTACTAACTACCAACTAAAAACTACTAACTACTAATTTCTAACCACTATCTACTAACAAATAACTACTAACTACTAGTTACTAACTACTAACTACTAACTACTAACGACTAACTACTTACTACTAACCACTAACTACTAAAAACTAACAACTAACCGCTAACTACTAACCACTATTTACTAACTACTAACTTCAAACTACTAACTACTAACTACTAACTCCTAACTACTAACTACTAACTAATAACTACTAACAACTAACTACTAACTACTAACTACTAACTACTAACTACTAACTACTAACAACTAACTACTAACTACTAACTACTAACTACTAACGACTAACTACTAATTACTAACTACTAACTACTAACTACTAACTACTAACTACTAACTACTAATTACTAACTACTAACTACTAACTACTAACGACTAACTACTAATTACTAAGTACTAGCTACTAACTACTAACTACTAACTACTAAATACTAACTACTAACTACTTACTACTAACTACTAACTACTAACTACTAACTACTAACTACTAACTACTAACTACTAACTACTAACTACTAACTAATAACTACTAAATACTAACTACTAACTACTAACTACTAACTACTGACTACTAACTATTAACTACTAACTACTAACTACTAACTACTAACTACTAACTACTAACTACTCACTACTAACTACTAACTACTAACTACTAACTACTAACTAATAATTACTAGCTACTAACTACTAACTACTAACTACCAACTACTAACTACTAACTACTAATTCTAACCACTAACTACTAACCACTAACTACAAACTTTTAACTACTAAATACTAACTACCAACTAATAACTACTAACTACTAACTTCTAACCACTATCTACTAACTACTAACTACTAACTACTAACTACTAACTACTAAATACTAACTACTAACTACTAACTACTAACTACTAACTTCTAAATACTAACTACTAACTACTAACTACTAACTACTAACTACTAACTACTAACTACTAACTACTAACTACTAACTACTAACTACTAAATACTAACTACTAACTACTAACTACTAACTTCTAAATACTAACTACTAACTACTAACTACTAACTACTAACTACTAACTACTAACTACTAACTAATAATTACTAGCTACTAACTACTAACTATTAACTACCAACTACTAACTACTAACTACTAATTCTAACCACTAGCTACAAACTTTTAACTACTAAATACTAACTACCAACTAATAACTACTAACTACTAACTTCTAACCACTATCTACTAACTACTAACTACTAACTACTAACTACTAACTACTAACTACTAACTACTAAATACTAACTACCAACTACTAACTACTAACTACTAACTTCTAAATACTAACTACCAACTACTAACTACTAACTACTAATTCTAACCACTAACTACTAACCACTAACTACAAACTTTTAACTACTAAATACTAACTACTAACTACTAACTTCTAACCACTGTCTACTAACTACTAACTACTAACTACTAACTACTAAATACTAACTACTAACTACTAACTACTAACTACTAACTTCTAAATACTAACTACTAACTACTAACTACTAACTACTAACTACTAACTACTAACTAATAACTACTAACTACTAGCTACTAATTACTAACTACTAACTACTAACAACTAACTACTAACTTCTAATTACTAACTACTAACTACTAACTACCAACTAAAAACTACTAACTACTAATTTCTAACCACTATCTACTAACAAATAACTACTAACTACTAGTTACTAACTACTAACTACTAACTACTAACGACTAACTACTTACTACTAACCACTAACTACTAACTACTAACTACTAACTACTAACAACTAACTACTAACTACTAACTACTAACTACTAACGACTAACTACTAATTACTAACTACTAACTAATAACTACTAACTACTAACTACTAACTACTAATTACTAACTACTAACTACTAACTACTAACGACTAACTACTAATTACTAAGTACTAACTACTAACTACTAACTACAAACTACTAACTACTAACTACTAACTACTAAATACTAACTACTAACTACTAACTACTAACTACTAACTACTAACTATTAACTACTAACTACTAACTACTAACTACTAACTACTAACTACTAACTACTAACTACTAACTACTAACTACTAACTACTAAATACCAACTACTAACTACTAACTACTAACTACTGAATACTAACTATTAACTACTAACTACTAACTACTAACTACTAACTACTAACTACTCACTACTAACTACTAACTACTAACTACTAATTACTAACTAATAACTACTAACTACTAACTAATAATTACTAGCTACTAACTACTAACTACTAACTGCTAACTACTAACTACTAACTACTAACTACTAAATACTAACTACTAACTACTAACTACTAACTACTAACTACTAACTACTAACTACTAACTACTAACTACTAACTACTAACTACTAAATACCAACTACTAACTACTAACTACTAACTACTGAATACTAACTATTAACTACTAACTACTAACTACTAACTACTAACTACTAACTACTAACTACTCACTACTAACTACTAACTACTAACTACTAATTACTAACTAATAACTACTAACTACTAACTAATAATTACTAGCTACTAACTACTAACTACTAACTACCAACTACTAACTACTAACTACTAATTCTAACCACTAACTACTAACCACTAACTACAAACTTTTAACTACTAAATACTAACTACCAACTAATAACTACTAACTACTAACTACTAACTACTAACGACTAACTACTAATTACTAACTACTAACTAATAACTACTAACTACTAACTACTAACTACTAATTACTAACTACTAACTACTAACTACTAACGACTAACTACTAATTACTAAGTACTAACTACTAACTACTAACTACAAACTACTAACTACTAACTACTAACTACTAAATACTAACTACTAACTACTAACTACTAACTACTAACTACTAACTATTAACTACTAACTACTAACTACTAACTACTAACTACTAACTACTAACTACTAACTACTAACTACTAACTACTAACTACTAAATACCAACTACTAACTACTAACTACTAACTACTGAATACTAACTATTAACTACTAACTACTAACTACTAACTACTAACTACTAACTACTAACTACTCACTACTAACTACTAACTACTAACTACTAACTACTAACTAATAACTACTAACTACTAACTAATAATTACTAGCTACTAACTACTAACTACTAACTACCAACTACTAACTACTAACTACTAATTCTAACCACTAACTACTAACTACTAACGACTAACTACTAATTACTAAGTACTAACTACTAACTACTAACTACAAACTACTAATTACTAACTACTAACTACTAACTACTAACGACTAACTACTAATTACTAAGTACTAACTACTAACTACTAACTACAAACTACTAACTACTAACTACTAACTACTAAATACTAACTACTAACTACTAACTACTAATTACTAACTACTAACTAATAACTACTAACTACTAACTACTAACTACTAATTACTAACTACTAACTACTAACTACTAACGACTAACTACTAATTACTAAGTACTAACTACTAACTACTAACTACTAACTACTAACTACTAACTACTAAATACTAACTACTAACTACTAACTACTAACTACTAACTTCTAAATACTAACTTCTAACTACTAACTACTAACTACTAACTACTAACTACTAACTAATAACTACTAACTACTAACTACTAATTACTAACTACTAACTACTAACTACTAACTACTAACTACTAACTACTAATTACTAACTACTAACTACTAACTACTAACGACTAACTACTAATTACTAAGTACTAACTACTAACTACTAACTACTAACTACTAACTACTAACTACTAAATACTAACTACTAACTACTAACTACTAACTACTAACTTCTAAATACTAACTACTAACTACTAACTACTAACTACTAACTACTAACTACTAACTAATAACTACTAACTACTAACTACTAATTACTAACTACTAACTACTAACTACTAACTACTAACTTCTAAATACTAACTACTAACTACTAACTACTAACTACTAACTACTAACTACTAACTTTTAACTACTAAATACTAACTACCAACTAATAACTACTAACTACTAACTACTAACTACTAATTACTAACTACTAACTACTAACTACTAACGACTAACTACTAATTACTAAGTACTAACTACTAACTACTAACTACAAACTACTAACTACTAACTACTAACTACTAAATACTAACTACTAACTACTAACTACTAATTACTAACTACTAACTAATAACTACTAACTACTAACTACTAACTACTAATTACTAACTACTAACTACTAACTACTAACTACTAACGACTAACTACTAATTACTAAGTACTAACTACTAACTACTAACTACTAACTACTAACTACTAACTACTATATACTAACTACTAACTACTAACTACTAACTACTAACTTCTAAATACTAACTACTAACTACTAACTACTAACTACTAACTACTAACTAATAACTACTAACTACTAACTACTAATTACTAACTACTAACTACTAACTACTAACTACTAACTACTAATTACTAACTACTAACTACTAACTACCAACTAAAAACTACTAACTAATAATTTCTAACCCTTATCTACTAACAAATAACTACTAACTACTAGTTACTAACTACTAACTACTAACGACTAACTACTTACTACTAACCACAAACTACTAACAACTAACCACTAACTACTAACCACTATTTACTAACTACTAACTTCAAACTACTAACTACTAACTACTAACTCCTAACTACTAACTACTAACTAATAACTACTAACTACTAACTACTAACTACTAACTACTAACTACTAACTACTAACTACTAACTACTAACTACTAACTACTAACTACTAACAACTAACTACTAACTACTAACTACTAACTACTAACTACTAATTACTAACTACTAACTACTAACTACTAACTACTAACTACTAATTACTAACTAATAACTACTAACTACTAACGACTAACTACTAATTGCTAAGTACTAACTACTAACTACTAACTACTAACTACTAACTACTAACTACTAACTACTAACTACTAACTACTAACTACTAACTACTAACTACTAACTACTAACTACTAACTACTAACTACTAACTACTAACTACTAACTACTAACTACTAACTACTAACTACTAACTACTAACTACTAACTACTAACTACTAGATACTAACTACTAACTTCTATCCACTAACTACTAACTACTAACTACTAACTACTAACTAATAACTATTTACTTATAACTACTAATTACTGACTACTAACTACTAACTACTAACTACTAACTACTAACTACTAACTACTAACTACTAACTACTAACTACCATTTACTAACTACTAACTACTAACTACTAACTACTAACTACTAACTACTAACTACTAACTACTAACTACTAACTACTAACTACTAACTACTAACTGCTAACTACTAATTACTAACTACTAACTACTAACTACTAACTACTAACCACTAACTACTAACTACTAACGGCTAACTACTAATTACTGAGTACTAACTACTAACTACTAACTACTAACTACTAACTACTAACTACTAACTACTAAATACTAACTACTAACTACTAACTACTAACTACTAACTACTAACTACTAACTACTAATTACTAACTACGAACTACTAAATACTAACAACTAACTACTAACTGCTAACCACTATTTACTAATTACTTACTATTAACTACTAACTACTAACTACTAACTACTAACTACTAACTACTAACAACTAACTACTAATTATTAACTACTAACTACTAACCACTAACTACTAACAACTAATTACTAACTACTAACTACTATCTACCAACTACTAACTACTAACTACTAACTTCTAACCACTAACAACTAATTACTAACTACTAACTACAAACTACTAACTACTAACTACTAATTACTAACTACTAACTACTAACTACTAACCACTAACTACTAACTACTAACGGCTAACTACTAATTACTAAGTACTAACTACTAACTACTAACTACTAACTACTAACTACTAACTACTAGCTACTAACTACTAACTACTAACTACTAACTACTAAATACTAACTACTAACTACTAACTACTAACTACTAACTACTAACTACTAACTACTAACTACTAACTACTAACTAGTAACTACTAACTACTAACTACTAACTACTAACTACTAACTACTAACTACTAACTACTAACAACTAACTACTAACTACTAACTACTAACTACTAACGACTAACTACTAATTACTAACTACTAACTACTAACTACTAACTACTAACTACTAATTACTAACTAATAACTACTAACTACTAACGACTAACTACTAATTACTAAGTACTAACTACTAACTACTAACTACTAACTACTAACTACTAACTACTAACTACTAACTACTAACTACTAACTACTAACTACTAACTACTAACTACTAACTACTAACTACTAACTACTAACTACTAACTACTAACTACTAACAACTAACTACTAGATACTAACTACTAACTTCTATCCACTAACTACTAACTACTAACTACTAACTACTAACTAATAACTATTTACTTCAAACTACTAATTACTGACTACTAACTACTAACTACTAACTACTAACTACTAACTACTAACTACTAACTACTAACTACTATTTACTAACTACTAACTACTAACTACTAACTACTAACTACTAACTACTAACTACTAACTACTAACTACTAACTACTAACTACTAACTACTAACTACTAACTACTAACTACTAACTACTAACTACTAATTACTAACTACTAACTACTAACTACTAACAACTAACTACTAACTACTAACTACTAACTACTAACGACTAACTACTAATTACTAACTACTAACTACTAACTACTAACTACTAACTACTAATTACTAACTAATAACTACTAACTACTAACGACTAACTACTAATTACTAAGTACTAACTACTAACTACTAACTACTAACTACTAACTACTAACTACTAACTACTAACTACTAACTACTAACTACTAACTACTAACTACTAACTACTAACTACTAACTACTAACTACTAACTACTAACTACTAACTACTAACTACTAACAACTAACTACTAGATACTAACTACTAACTTCTATCCACTAACTACTAACTACTAACTACTAACTACTAACTAATAACTATTTACTTCTAACTACTAATTACTGACTACTAACTACTAACTACTAACTACTAACTACTAACTACTAACTACTATTTACTAACTACTAACTACTAACTACTAACTACTAACTACTAACTACTAACTACTAACTACTAACTACTAACTACTAACTACTAACTACTAACTACTAACTACTAACTACTAACTACTAACTACTAATTACTAACTACTAACTACTAACTACTAACTACTAACCACTAACTACTAACTACTAACGGCTAACTACTAATTACTGAGTACTAACTACTAACTACTAACTACTAACTACTAACTACTAACTACTAAATACTAACTACTAACTACTAACTACTAACTAATAACTACTAACTACTAACTACTAATTACTAACTACGAACTACTAAATACTAACAACTAACTACTAACTGCTAACCACTATTTACTAATTACTTACTATTAACTACTAACTACTAACTACTAACTACTAACTACTAACTACTAACTACTAATTATTAACTACTAACTACTAACCACTAACTACTAACAACTAATTACTAACTACTAACTACTATCTACCAACTACTAACTACTAACTACTAACTTCTAACCACTAACAACTAATTACTAACTACTAACTACAAACTACTAACTACTAACTACTAATTACTAACTACTAACTACTAACTACTAACCACTAACTACTAACGGCTAACTACTAATTACTAAGTACTAACTACTAACTACTAACTACTAACTACTAACTACTAACTACTAGCTACTAACTACTAACTACTAACTACTAACCACTAACTACTAACTACTAACGGCTAACTACTAATTACTAAGTACTAACTACTAAATACTAACTACTAACTACTAACTACTAACTACTAACTACTAACTACTAACTACTAATTACTAACTACTAACTACTAAATACTAACAACTAACTACTAACTGCTAACCACTATTTACTAATTACTTACTATTAACTACTAACTACTAACTACTAACTACTAACTACTAACTACTAACTACTAACTACTAATTATTAACTACTAACTACTAACCACTAACTACTAACAACTAATTACTAACTACAAACTACTATCTACCAACTACTAACTTCTAACTACTAACTTCTAACCACTAACTACTAACTACTAACTACTAACTACAAACTACTAACTACTAACTACTAAATACTAACTACTAACTACTAACTACTAACTACTAACTACTAACTACTAACTACTAACTACTAACTACTAACTACTAACTACTAACTACTAACTACTAATTACTAACTACTAACTACTCACTACTAACTACTAACTACTAAATACTAACTACTAACTACTAATTACTAACTACTAACTACTAACTACTAAGCACTAACTACTCACTACTAACGACTAACTACTAATTACTAAGTACTAACTACTAACTACTAACTACTAACTACTAACTACTAACTACTAACTACTAACTACTAACTACTAATTTCTATCCACTAACTACTAACTACCAACTCCTAACTACCGACTACTAACTACTAACTACTAACTTCTAACCAATAACTACTAACTACTAACTACTAACTACAAACTACTAACTACTAACTACTAATTACTAACTACTAACTACTAACTACTAACTACTAACTACTAACTACTAACTACTAACTACTAACTACTAACTACTAACCACTAACTACTGACTACTGACTACTAACTACTAACTAATAATTACTAGCTACTAACTACTAACTACTAACTACAAACTACTAACTACTAACTACTAATTACTAACTACTAACTACTAACTACTAACCACTAACTACTAACTACTAACTACTAACTAATAACTACTAACTACTAACTACTAACTACTAACTACTAACTACTAACTACTAACTACTAACTACTAACTACTAACTACTAACTACTAACTACTAACTACTAACTACTAACTACTAACTACTAACTACTAACTACTAACTACTAACTACTAACTAATAATTACTGGCTACTAACTACTAACTTCTAGTCACTAACTACTAACTACTAACTACTAACTACTAACTACTAATTACTAACTACTAACTACTAACTACTAACTACTAACTAATAACTACTAACTACTAACTAATAACTACTAACTACTAACTACTAATTTCTAACTACTAACTACTAACTACTAACTACTAACTACTAACTACTAACTACTAACTACTAAGCACTAACTACTCACTACTAACGACTAACTACTAATTACTAAGTACTAACTACTAACTACTAACTACTAACTACTAACTACTAACTACTAACTACTAACTACTAACTACTAATTTCTATCCACTAACTACTAACTACCAACTCCTAACTACCGACTACTAACTACTAACTACTAACTTCTAACCAATAACTACTAACTACTAACTACTAACTACAAACTACTAACTACTAACTACTAATTACTAACTACTAACTACTAACTACTAACTACTAACTACTAACTACTAACTACTAACTACTAACTACTAACCACTAACTACTGACTACTGACTACTAACTACTAACTAATAATTACTAGCTACTAACTACTAACTACTAACTACAAACTACTAACTACTAACTACTAATTACTAACTACTAACTACTAACTACTAACCACTAACTACTAACTACTAACTACTAACTAATAACTACTAACTACTAACTACTAACTACTAACTACTAACTACTAACTACTAACTACTAACTACTAACTACTAACTACTAACTACTAACTACTAACTACTAACTACTAACTACTAACTACTAACTACTAACTACTAACTACTAACTACTAACTAATAATTACTGGCTACTAACTACTAACTTCTAGTCACTAACTACTAACTACTAACTACTAACTACTAACTACTAATTACTAACTACTAACTACTAACTACTAACTACTAACTAATAACTACTAACTACTAACTAATAACTACTAACTACTAACTACTAATTTCTAACTACTAACTACTAACTACTAACTACTAACTACTAACTACTAACTACTAACTACTAGCTACTAACTACTAACTACTAACTACTAACTACTAATTTCTATCCACTAACTACTAACTACCAACTCCTAACTACCGACTACTAACTACTAACTACTAACTTCTAACCAATAACTACTAACTACTAACTACTAACTACAAACTACTAACTACTAACTACTAATTACTAACTACTAACTACTAACTACTAACTACTAACTACTAACTACTAACTACTAACCACTAACTACTGACTACTGACTACTAACTACTAACTAATAATTACTAGCTACTAACTACTAACTACTAACTACAAACTACTAACTACTAACTACTAATTACTAACTACTAACTACTAACTACTAACCACTAACTACTAACTACTAACTACTAACTAATAACTACTAACTACTAACTACTAACTACTAACTACTAACTACTAACTACTAACTACTAACTACTAACTACTAACTACTAACTACTAACTACTAACTACTAACTACTAACTACTAACTACTAACTACTAACTACTAACTACTAACTACTAACTAATAATTACTGGCTACTAACTACTAACTTCTAGTCACTAACTACTAACTACTAACTACTAACTACTAACTACTAATTACTAACTACTAACTACTAACTACTAACTACTAACTAATAACTACTAACTACTAACTAATAACTACTAACTACTAACTACTAATTTCTAACTACTAACTACTAACTACTAACTACTAACTACTAACTACTAACTACTAGCTACTAACTACTAACTACTAACTACTAACTACTAACTACTAACTAATAATTACTGGCTACTAACTACTAACTTCTAGTCACTAACTACTAACTACTAACTACTAACTACTAACTACTAATTACTAACTACTAACTACTAACTACTAACTACTAACTAATAACTACTAACTACTAACTAATAACTACTAACTACTAACTACTAATTTCTAACTACTAACTACTAACTACTAACTACTAACTACTAACTACTAACTACTAACTACTACCTACTAGCTACTAACTACTAACTACTAACTACTAACTACTAACTACTAAATACAAACTACTAACTACTAACTACTAACTACTAACTAGTAGTTACTAAATACTAACTACTAACTACTAACTACTAACTATTAACTACTAACTACTAACTACTAACTAGTAACTACTAACAAATAACTACTAACTACTAACTACTAACTACTAACTACTAACTACTATTTACTAACTACTAACTACTAACTACTAACTATTAACTACTAACTACTAACTACTAATTACTAACTACTAATTACTAACTACTAACTACTAACTACTAACGAATAACTTCTAATTACTAAGTACTAACTACTAACTACTAACTACTAACTACTAACTACTAACTACTAACTACTAACTTCTATCCACTAACTACTAACTACTAACTAATAACTAATAACTACTAACTACTAACTACTAATTTCTAACTACTAACTACTAACTACTAACTACTAACTACTAACTACTAACTACTAACTACTAACTACTAACTACTAACTACTAACTACTAACTACTAACTACTAACTAACTACTAACTACTAACTACTAAGTACTAACTACTAACTACTAACTACTAACTACTAACAATTAACTACTATTTACTAACGACTAACTACTAATTACTAAGTACTAACTACTAACTACTAACTACTAAATACTAATTACTAACAACTAACTACTAACTACTAACTAATAACTACTAACTACTAATTACTAACTACTAACTACTAAATACTAACAACTAACTACTAACTGCTAACCACTATTTACTAACTGCTTACTACTAACTACTAACTACTAACTACTAGCTACTAATTACTAACTACTAACTACTAATTATTAACTACTAACTACTAACCACTAACTACTAACAGTTAATTACTAATTACTAACTACTAACTACCAACTACTAACTACTAACTACTAACTTCTAACCACTAACTACTAACTACTAACTACAAACTTTTAACTACTGAATACTAACTACCAACTACTAACTACTAACTACTAACTTCTAACCACTAACTACTAACTGCTAACTACTAACTACTAACTACTAACTACTAACTACTAACTACTAAATACTAACTACTAACTACTAACTACTAACTACTAACTACTAAATACTAACTACTAACTACTAACTACTAAATACTAACTACTAACTACTAACTACTAACTACTTACTACTAACTACTAACTACTAACTACTAACTACTAACTACTAACTACTAACTACTAACTACTAATTACTAAGTACTAACTACTAACTGATAACTACTAACTACTAATTACTAACTACTAACTACCAACCAAAAAAATACTGACTACTAATTTCTAACCACTATCTACTAACTACTAACTACTAACTACTAACTACTAACTACTAACTACTAACTACTAACTACTAACTACTAACTACTAACTACTAACTACTAACTACTAACTACTAACTACTAACTACTAACTACTAACTACTAACTACTTACTACTAACTACTAACTACTAACTACTAACTACTAACTACTAACTACTAACTACTACCTACTAACTACTAACTACTAACTACTAACTACTCTTTACTAACTACTAACTACTAACTACTAACTATTAACTACTAACTACCAACTACTAACTACTAACTACTAACTACTAACTACTAACTACTAACTACTAACTACTAACTACTAACTACTAACTACTAACTACTTACTACTAACTACTAACTACTAACTACTAACTACTACCTACTAACTACTAACTACTAACTACTAACTACTATTTACTAACTACTAACTACTAACTACTAACTATTAACTACTAACTACTAACTACTAACTACTAATTACTAACTACTAACTACTAACTACTAGCTACTAACTACTAACTACTAACTACTAATTATTAACTACTAACTACTAACAACTAACTACTAACTACTAACTACTAACTACTTACTACTAACTACTAACTACTAACTACTAACTACTAACTACTAACTACTAACTACTACCTACTAACTACTAACTACTAACTACTAACTACTATTTACTAACTACTAACTACTAACTACTAACTATTAACTACTAACTACTAACTACTAACTACTAACTACTAACTACTAACTACTAACTACTAACTACTAACTACTAACTACTAAATTCTAACTACTAACTACTAACTACTAACTACTAACTACTAACTACTAACTACTAACTACTAACTTCTAACTACTAACTACTAACTACTAACTACTAACTACTAACTACTATTTACTAACTACTAACTACTAACTATTAACTACTAACTACTAACTACTAACTACTACTACTAACTACTAACTACTAACTACTAATTATTAACTACTAACTACTAACCACTAACTACTAACTACTAACTACTAACTATTAACTACTAACTACTAACTACTAACTACTAACTACTAACTACTAACTACTAACTACTAACTACTACCTACTAACTACTAACTACTAACTACTAACTACTATTTACTAACTACTAACTACTAACTACTAACTATTAACTACTAACTACTAACTACTAACTACTAGCTACTAACTACTAACTACTAACTACTAATTATTAACTACTAACTACTAACCACTAACTACTAACTACTAACTACTAACTACTTACTACTAACTACTAACTACTAACTACTAACTACTAACTACTAACTACTAACTACTAACTACTAAGTACTACCTACTAACTACTAACTACTAACTACTAACTACTAAGTACTACCTACTAACTACTAACTACTATTTACTAACTACTAACTACTAACTACTAACTATTAACTACTAACTACTAACTACTAACTACTAACTACTAACTACTAACTACTAACTACTAACTACTAACTACTTACTACTAACTACTAACTACTAACTACTAATTACTAACTACTAACTACTAACTACTAGCTACTAACTACTAACTACTAACTACTAATTATTAAGTACTAACTACTAACCACTAACTACTAACAACTAATTACTAATTACTACCTACTAACTACTAACTACTAACTACTATTTACTAACTACTAACTACTAACTACTAACTATTAACTACTAACTACTAATACTAACTACTAATTACTAACTACTAACTACTAACTACTAGCTACTAATTACTAACTACTAACTACTAATTATTAACTACTAACTACTAACCACTAACTACTAACAACTAATTACTAATTACTAACTACTAACTACTAGCTACTAACTACTAACTACTAACTACTAATTATTAACTACTAACTACTAACCACTAACTACTAACTACTAACTACTAACTACTTACTACTAACTACTAACTACTAACTACTAACTACTAACTACTAACTACTAACTACTAACTACTAACTACTAACTACTAACTACTAACTACTAACTACTATTTACTAACTACTAACTACTAACTACTAACTATTAACTACTAACTACTAACTACTAACTACTAGGTACTAACTACTAACTACTAACTACTAATTATTAACTACTAACTACTAACCACTAACTACTAACTACTAACTATTAACTACTAACTACTAACTACTAACTACTAACTACTAACTACTAACTACTAACTACTAACAACTACCTACTAACTACTAACTACTAACTACTAACTACTATTTACTAACTACTAACTACTAACTACTAATTATTAACTACTAACTACTAACTACTAACTACTAGCTACTAAATACTAACTACTAACTATTAATTATTAACTACTAACTACTAACCACTAACTACTAACTACTAACTACTAACTACTTACTACTAACTACTAACTACTAACTACTAACTACTAACTACTAACTACTAACTACTAACTACTACCTACTAACTACTAACTACTAACTACTAACTACTATTTACTAACTACTAACAAATAACTACTAACTATTAACTACTAACTACTAACTACTAACTACTAACTACTAACTACTAACTACTAACTACTAACTACTAACTACTTACTACTAACTACTAACTACTAACTACTAACTACTAACTACTACCTACTAACTACTAACTACTAACTACTAACTACTATTTACTAACTACTAACTACTAACTACTAACTATTAACTACTAACTACTAACTACTAACCACTAACTACTAACAACTAATTACTAATTACTAACTACTAACTACTAGCTACTAACTACTAACTACTAACTACTAATTATTAACTACTAACTACTAACCACTAACTACTAACTACTAACTACTAACTACTTACTACTAACTACTAACTACTAACTACTAACTACTAACTACTAACTACTACCTACTAACTACTTACTACTAACTACTAACTACTAACTACTAACTACTAACTACTAACTACTAACTACTATTTACTAACTACTAACTACTAACTACTAACTATTAACTACTAACTACTAACTACTAACTACTAGCTACTAACTACTAACTACTAACTACTAATTATTAACTACTAACTACTAACCACTAACTTCTAACTACTAACTATTAACTACTAACTACTAACTACTAACTACTAACTACTAACTACTAACTACTAACTACTAACTACCAACTACTACCTACTAACTACTAACTACTAACTACTAACTACTATTTACTAACTACTAACTACTAACTACTAACTATTAACTACTAACTACTAACTACTAACTACTAGCTACTAAATACTAACTACTAACTACTAATTATTAACTACTAACTACTAACCACTAACTACTAACTACTAACTACTAACTACTTACTACTAACTACTAACTACTAACTACTAACTACTAAATACTAACTACTAACTACTACCTACTAACTACTAACTACTAACTACTAACTACTAACTACTAACTACTAACTACTAACTACTAACTACTACCTACTAACTACTAACTACTAACTACTAACTACTATTTACTAACTACTAACAACTAACTACTAACTATTAACTACTAACTACTAACTACTAACTACTAACTACTAACTACTAACTACTAACTACTAACTACTAACTACTTACTACTAACTACTAACTACTAACTACTAACTACTAACTACTACCTACTAACTACTAACTACTAACTACTAACTACTATTTACTAACTACTAACTACTAACTACTAACTATTAACTACTAACTACTAACTACTAACCACTAACTACTAACAACTAATTACTAATTACTAACTACTAACTACTAGCTACTAACTACTAACTACTAACTACTAATTATTAACTACTAACTACTAACCACTAACTACTAACTACTAACTACTAACTACTTACTACTAACTACTAACTACTAACTACTAACTACTAACTACTAACTACTACCTACTAACTACTTACTACTAACTACTAACTACTAACTACTAACTACTAACTACTAACTACTATTTACTAACTACTAACTACTAACTACTAACTATTAACTACTAACTACTAACTACTAACTACTAGCTACTAACTACTAACTACTAACTAATAATTATTAACTACTAACTACTAACCACTAACTTCTAACTACTAACTATTAACTACTAACTACTAACTACTAACTACTAACTACTAACTACTAACTACTAACTACTAACTACCAACTACTACCTACTAACTACTAACTACTAACTACTAACTACTATTTACTAACTACTAACTACTAACTACTAACTATTAACTACTAACTACTAACTACTAAGTACTAGCTACTAAATACTAACTACTAACTACTAATTATTAACTACTAACTACTAACCACTAACTACTAACTACTAACTACTAACTACTTACTACTAACTACTAACTACTAACTACTAACTACTAACTACTAAATACTAACTACTAACTACTACCTACTAACTACTAACTACTAACTACTAACTACTATTTACTAACTACTAACTACTAACTACTAACTATTAACTACTAACTACTAACTACTAACTACTAACTACTAACTACTAACTACTAACTACTAACTACTGACTACTTACTACTAACTACTAACTACTAACTACTAACTACTAACTACTACCTACTAACTACTAACTACTAACTACTAACTACTATTTACTAACTACTAACTACTAACTACTAACTATTAACTACTAACTACTAACTACTAACTACTAATTACTAACTACTAACTACTAACTACTAGCTACTAACTACTAACTACTAACTACTAATTATTAAGTACTAACTACTAACCACTAACTACTAACAACTAATTACTAATTACTACCTACTAACTACTAACTACTAACTACTATTTACTAACTACTAACTACTAACTATTAACTACTAACTACTAATACTAACTACTAATTACTAACTACTAACTACTAACTACTAGCTACTAATTACTAACTACTAACTACTAATTATTAACTACTAACTACTAACCACTAACTACTAACAACTAATTACTAACTACTAACTACTAACTACTAACGTCTAACCACTAACTACTAACTACTAACTACAAACTTTTAACTACTGAATACTAACCACCAACTACTAACTACTAACTACTAACTTCTAACCACTAACTACTAACTGCTAACTACTAACTACTAACTACTAACTACTAACTACTAACTACTAACTACTAACTACTAACTACTAAATACTAACTACTAACTACTAACTACTAACTACTAACTACTAATTACTAACTACTAACTACTAAATACTAACTACTAACTACTTACTACTAACTACTTACTACTAACCACTAACTACTAACTACTAACTACTAACTACTAACGACTAACTACTAACTACTAACTACTAACTACTAATTACTAACTACTAACTACTAACTACTAACTGATAACTACTAACTACTAATTACTAACTACTAACTACTAACTACCAACTAAAAAAACTAACTACTAATATCTAACCACTATCTACTAACTACTAACTACTAACTACTAACTACTAATTACTAACTACTAACTACTAACTACTAGCTACTAACTACTAACTACTAACTACTAATTATTAACTACTAACTACTAACCACTAACTACTAACAACTAATTACTAATTACTACCTACTAACTACTAACTACTGCATACTAACTACTATTTACTAACTACTAACTACTAACTACTAACTATTAACTACTAACTACTAATACTAACTACTAATTACTAACTACTAACTAATAACTACTAGCTACTAATTACTAACTACTAACTACTAATTATTAACTACTAACTACTAACCACTAACTACTAACAACTAATTACTAATTACTAACTACTAACTACTAACTTCTAACCACTAACTACTAACTACTAACTACAAACTTTTAACTACTGAATACTAACTACCAACTACTAACTACTAACTACTAACTTCTAACCACTAACTACTAACTGCTAACTACTAACTACTAACTACTAACTACTAACTACTAACTACTAACTACTAACTACTAACTACTAACTGATAACTACTAACTACTAATTACTAACTACTAACTACTAACTACCAACTAAAAAAAACTAACTACTAATATCTAACCACTATCTACTAACTACTAATTATTAACTACTAACTACTAACCACTAACTACTAACAACTAATTACTAATTACTACCTACTAACTACTAACTACTGCATACTAACTACTATTTACTAACTACTAACTACTAACTACTAACTATTAACTACTAACTACTAATACTAACTACTAATTACTAACTACTAACTACTAACTACTAGCTACTAATTACTAACTACTAACTACTAATTATTAACTACTAACTACTAACCACTAACTACTAACTACAAACTTTTAACTACTGAATACTAACTACCAACTACTAACTACTAACTACTAACTTTTAACCACTAACTACTAACTGCTAACTACTAACTACTAACTACTAACTACTAACCACTAACTACTAACAACTAATTACTAATTACTAACTACTAACTACTAGCTACTAATTACTAATTACTAACTACTAACTACTAACTTCTAACCACTAACTACTAACTACTAACTACAAACTTTTAACTACTGAATACTAACTACCAACTACTAACTACTAACTACTAACTTTTAACCACTAACTACTAACTGCTAACTACTAACTACTAACTACTAACTACTAACCACTAACTACTAACAACTAATTACTAATTACTAACTACTAACTACTAACTTCTAACCACTAACTACTAACTACTAACTAAAAACTTTTAACTACTGAATACCAACTACCAACTACTAACTACTAACTACTAACTTCTAACCACTAACTACTAACTACTAAATACTAACTACTAACTACTAACTACTAACTACTAAATACTAACTACTAACTACTAACTACTAAATACTAACTACTAACTACTTACTACTAACTACTTACTACTAACTACTAACTACTAACTACTAACTACTAACTACTAGCTACTAACTACTAACTACTAACTACTAATTATTAACTATTAACTACTAACCACTAACTACTAACTACTAACTAAAAACTTTTAACTACTGAATACCAACTACCAACTACTAACTACTAACTACTAACTTCTAACCACTAACTACTAACTACTAAATACTAACTACTAACTACTAACTACTAACTACTAAATACTAACTACTAACTACTAACTACTAAATACTAACTACTAACTACTTACTACTAACTACTTACTACTAACTACTAACTACTAACTACTAACTACTAACTACTAGCTACTAACTACTAACTACTAACTACTAATTATTAACTACTAACTACTAACCACTAACTACTAACAACTAATTACTAATTACTACCCACTAACTACTAACTACTAACTACTAGCTACTAACTACTAACTACTAACTACTAATTATTAACTACTAACTACTAACCACTAACTACTAACAACTAATTACTAATTACTACCTACTAACTACTAACTACTGCATACTAACTACTATTTACTAACTACTAACTACTAACTACTAACTATTAACTACTAACTACTAATACTAACTACTAATTACTAACTACTAACTACTAACTACTAGCTACTAATTACTAACTACTAACTACTAATTATTAACTACTAACTACTAATACTAACTACTAATTACTAACTACTAACTACTAACTACTAGCTACTAATTACTAACTACTAACTACTAATTATTAACTACTAACTACTAACCACTAACTACTAACAACTAATTACTAATTACTAACTACTAACTACTAACTTCTAACCACTAACTACTAACTACTAACTACAAACTTTTAACTACTGAATACTAACTACCAACTACTAGCTAGTAACTACTAACTACTAACTACTATTTACTAACTACTAACTACTAACTACTAACTATTAACTACTAACTACTAATACTAACTACTAATTACTAACTACTAACTACTAACTACTAGCTACTAATTACTAACTACTAACTACTAATTATTAACTACTAACTACTAACCACTAACTACTAACAACTAATTACTAATTACTAACTACTAACTACTAACTTCTAACCACTAACTACTAACTACTAACTACAAACTTTTAACTACTGAATACTAACTACCAACTACTAACTACTAACTACTAACTTCTAACCACTAACTACTAACTGCTAACTACTAACTACTAACAAATAACTACTAACCACTAACTACTAACAACTAATTACTAATTACTAACTACTAACTACTAACTTCTAACCACTAACTACTAACTACTAACTACAAACTTTTAACTACTGAATACTAACTACCAACTACTAACTACTAACTACTAACTTCTAACCACTAACTACTAACTACTAAATACTAACTACTAACTACTAACTACTAACTACTAAATACTAACTACTAACTACTAACTACTAAATACTAACTACTAACTACTTACTACTAACTACTTACTACTAACTACTAACTACTAACTACTAACTACTAACTACTAACTACTAACTACTAACTACTAATTACTAACTACTAACTACTAACTACTAGCTACTAACTAGTAACTACTAACTACTAATTATTAACTACTAACTACTAACCACTAACTACTAACAACTAATTACTAATTACTACCTACTAACTACTAACTACTGCATACTAACTACTATTTACTAACTACTAACTACTAACTACTAACTATTAACTACTAACTACTAATACTAACTACTAATTACTAACTACTAACTACTAACTACTAGCTACTAATTACTAACTACTAACTACTAATTATTAACTACTAACTACTAACCACTAACTACTAACAACTAATTACTAATTACTAACTACTAACTACTAACTTCTAACCACTAACTACTAACTACTAACTACAAACTTTTAACTACTGAATACTAACTACCAACTACTAACTACTAACTACTAACTTCTAACCACTAACTACTAACTGCTAACTACTAACTACTAACTACTAACTACTAACCACTAACTACTAACAACTAATTACTAATTACTAACTACTAACTACTAACTTCTAACCACTAACTACTAACTACTAACTACAAACTTTTAACTACTGAATACTAACTACCAACTACTAATTACTAACTACTAACTTCTAACCACTAACTACTAACTGCTAACTACTAACTACTAACTACTAACTACTAATTACTAACTACTAACTACTAACTACTAACTGATAACTACTAACTGCTAATTACTAACTACTAACTACTAACTACCAACTAAAAAAAACTAACTACTAATATCTAACCACTATCTACTAACTACTAACTACTAACTACTAACTACTAACTACTAACAACTAACTACTAATTACTAACTACTAACTACTAGCTACTAGCTACTAACTACTAACTACTAACTACTAATTATTAACTACTAACTACTAACCACTAACTACTAACAACTAATTACTAATTACTACCTACTAACTACTAACTACTGCATACTAACTACTATTTACTAATTACTAACTACTAACTACTAACTATTAACTACTAACTACTAATACTAACTACTAATTACTAACTACTAACTACTAACTACTAGCTACTAATTACTAACTACTAACTACTAATTATTAACTACTAACTACTAACCACTAACTACTAACAACTAATTACTAATTACGAACTACTAACTACTAACTTCTAACCACTAACTACTAACTACTAACTACAAACTTTTAACTACTGAATACTAACTACCAACTACTAACTACTAACTACTAACTTCTAACCACTAACTACTAACTGCTAACTACTAACTACTAACTACTAACTACTAACCACTAACTACTAACAACTAATTACTAATTACTAACTACTAACTACTAACTTCTAACCACTAACTACTAACTACTAACTACAAACTTTTAACTACTGAATACTAACTACTAACTACTAACTACTAATTACTAACTACTAACTACTAACTACTAACTGATAACTACTAACTACTAATTACTAACTACTAACTACTAACTACCAACTAAAAAATACTAACTACTAATATCTAACCACTATCTACTAACTACTAACTACTAACCACTAGCTACTAACTAACTAATAAACGACTAACTACTAATTACTAAGTACTAACTACTAACTACTAACTACTAACTTCTATCCACTAACTACTAACTACTAACTCCTAACTACTAACTTCTAACTAATAACTACTAACTTCTAACTACTAACTACCAACGACTAACTACTAATTACTAACTACTAACTACTAACTACTAAATGCTAACTACTAACTGCTAACTACTAACTACTAAATACTAACTACTAACGACTCACTACTAACTACTAACTAGTAACTGCTTACCACTATTTACTAACTACGAACTACTAACTACTAACTACTAACTACTAACTACTAACTACTAACTACTAACTACTAACTACTAACTACTAACTACTAACTACTAACTACTAACTACTAACTACTAACTACTAACTACTAACTACTAACCACAAACTACTAACTACTAACTACTAACTACTAACTACTGACAACTAACTACTAACTACTAACTACTAACTACTAACTACTAACTACCAACTACTAACTACTAACGACTAACTACTAACTAATAACTACTAAATACTAACTACTAACTACTAACTACTAACTACTGACTACTAACTACTAACTACTAACTACTAACTACTAACTACTAACTACTAACTACCAACTACTAATTACTAACTACTAGTTACTAACTACTAACTACTAACTACTAACTACTAATGACTAACTACTTACTACTAACCATTAACTACTAACAACTAACAACTAACCACTAACTACTAACCACTATTTACTAACTACTAACTACAAACTACTAACCACTAACTACTAACTCCTAACTACTAATTCCTAACTCCTAACTACTAACTACTAACTACTAACTACTAACTACTAACTACTAACTACTAACTACTAACTACTAACTACTAACTACTAACGACTAACTACTAACTACTAACTACTAACTACTAACTACTAACTACTAATTACTAACTACTAACTACTAACTACTAACTACTAACTACTAACTACTAACTACTAACGACTAGATACTAATTACTAAGTACTAACTACTAACTACTAGTCACTAACTACTAACTACTAACCACTAACTACTAGCTACTAACTACTAACTACTAACTACTAACTACTAACTACTAACTACTAACTACTAACTACTAACTACTAACTACTAACTACTAACTACTAACTACTAACTACTAACTACTAACTACTAACTACTAACTACTAACTACTAACTACTAACTACTAACTACTAGCTACTAACTACTAACTTCAATCCACTAACTACTAACTACGAACTACTAACTACTAACTAATAACTACTAACTACTAACTACTAACTACTAACTACTAACTACTAACTATTAACTACTAACTACTAACTACTAACTACTAACTACTAACTACTAACTACTAACTACTAACTACTAACTACTAACTACTAACTACTAACTACTAACTACTAACTACTAACTACTAACTACTAACTACTAACTACTAACCACAAACTACTAACTACTAACTACTAACTACTGACAACTAACTACTAACTACTAACTACTAACTACTAACTACTAACTACCAACTACTAACTACTAACGACTAACTACTAACTAATAACTACTAAATACTAACTACTAACTACTAACTACTAACTACTGACTACTAACTACTAACTACTAACTACTAACTACTAACTACTAACTACCAACTACTAATTACTAACTACTAGTTACTAACTACTAACTACTAACTACTAACTACTAATGACTAACTACTTACTACTAACCATTAACTACTAACAACTAACAACTAACCACTAACTACTAACCACTATTTACTAACTACTAACTACAAACTACTAACCACTAACTACTAACTCCTAACTCCTAACTACTAACTACTAACTACTAACTACTAACTACTAACTACTAACTACTAACTACTAACTACTAACTACTAACGACTAACTACTAACTACTAACTACTAACTACTAACTACTAACTACTAATTACTAACTACTAACTACTAACTACTAACTACTAACTACTAACGACTAGATACTAATTACTAAGTACTAACTACTAACTACTAGTCACTAACTACTAACTACTAACCACTAACTACTAGCTACTAACTACTAACTACTAACTACTAACTACTAACTACTAACTACTAACTACTAACTACTAACTACTAACTACTAACTACTAACTACTAACTACTAACTACTAACTACTAACTACTAACTACTAACTACTAACTACTAACTACTAGCTACTAACTACTAACTTCAATCCACTAACTACTAACTACGAACTACTAACTACTAACTAATAACTACTAACTACTAACTACTAACTACTAACTACTAACTACTAACTACTAACTATTAACTACTAACTACTAACTACTAACTACTAACTACTAACTACTAACTACTAACAACTAACTACTAACTACTAACTACTAAATACTAACTACTAACTACTAGCTACTAACTACTAACTTCTATCCACTAACTACTAACTACTAACTACTAACTACTAACTACTAACTACTAACTACTAATTACTAACTACTAACTACTAACTACTAACTACTAACTACTAACTACTAACTACTAACTACTAAATACTAACTACTAACTACTAACTACTAAATACTAACTACTAACTACTAACTACTAACCACAAACTACTAACTACTAACTACTTACTACTAAATACTGACTACTAACTACTAACTACTAACTACTAACTACTAACTACTAACTACTAACTTCTAACTACTAACTACTAATTACTAACTACTAACTACTAACTACTAACTACTAATTACTAAGTACTAACTACTAACTACTAACTATTAGTCACTAACTACTAACTACTAACCACTAACTACTAGCTACTAACTACTAACTTCTATCCACTAACTACTAACTACTAACTACTAAACACTAACTACTAACTACTAACTACTAACTACTAACTTCTAACTACTAACTACTAATTACTAACTACTAACTACTAACTACTAACTACTAACTACTAACTACTAACTACTAAATACTAACTACTAACTACTAACTACTAACCACAAACTACTAACTACTAAATACTTACTACTAAATACTGACTACTAACTACTAACTACTAACTACTAACTACTAACTACTAACTACTAACTTCTAACTACTAACTACTAATTACTAACTACTAACTACTAACTACTAACTACTAACTACTAACTACTAACTACTAACTACTAACTACTAACTACTAACTACTAACTACTAACTACTAACTACTAACTACTAACTACTAACCACAAACTACTAACTACTAACTACTTTCTACTAAATACTGACTACTAACTACTAACTACTAACTACTAACGACTAGATACTAATTACTAAGTACTAACTACTAACTACTAACTATTAGTCACAAACTACTAACTACTAACCACTAACTACTAGCTACTAACTACTAACTTCTATCCACTAACTACTAACTACTAACTACTAACTACTAACTACTAACTACTAACTAATAACTACTAACTACTAACTACTAACTACTAACTACTAACTACTAACTACTAACTACTAACTACTAACTACTAACTACTAACTACTAACTACTAATTACTAACTACTAACTACTAACTACTAACTACTAACTACTAACTACTAACTACTAACTACTAACTACTAACTACTAACTACTAACTACTAACTACTAACTACTAACTACTAACTACTAACTACTAACTACTAACTACTAACTACTAACTACTAACTACTAACTACTAATTTTTAACTACTAACTACTAACTACTAACTACTAACTACTAACTACTAACTACTAACTACTAACTACTAACTACTAACTACTAACTACTAACTACTAACCACAAACTACTAACTACTAACTACTTACTACTAAATACTGACTACTAACTACTAACTACTAACTACTAACTACTAACTACTAACTACTAACTACTAACTACTAACTACTAACTACTAACTACTAACTACTAACTACTAGCTACTAACTACTAACTTCAATCCACTAACTACTAACTACGAACTACTAACTACTAACTAATAACTACTAACTACTAACTACTAACTACTAACTACTAACTACTAACTACTAACTACTAACTACTAACTACTAACTACTAACTACTAACTACTAACTACTAACTACTAACAACTAACTACTAACTACTAACTACTAAATACTAACTACTAACTACTAGCTACTAACTACTAACTTCTATCCACTAACTACTAACTACTAACCACTAACTACTAACTAATAACTACTAACTACTAACTACTAACTACTAACTACTAACTACTAACTACTAACTACTAACTACTAACTACTAACTACTAACTACTAACTACTAACTACTAACTACTAACTACTAACTACTAACTACTAACTACTAACTACTAACTACTAACTACTAACTACTAACTACTAACTACTAACTACTAACTACTAACTACTAACTACTAACTACTAACTTCTAACTACTAACTACTAATTACTAACTACTAACTACTAACTACTAACTACTAACTACTAACCACTACCTACTAACTACTAACTACTATCTACTAACTACTAACTACTAACTACTAACTACTAACCACAAACTACTAACTACTAACTACTTACTACTAAATACTGACTACTAACTACTAACTACTAACTACTAACTACTAACTACTAACTACTAACTATTAACTACTAACTACTAACTACTAACTACTAACTACTAACTACTAACTACTAACTACTAACTACTAACTACTAACTACTAACTACTAACTACTAACTACTAACTACTAACTTCTAACTACTAACTACTAATTACTAACTACTAACTACTAACTACTAACTACTAACTACTAACTACTAACTACTAACTACTAAATACTAACTACTAACTACTAACCACAAACTACTAACTACTAACTACTTACTACTAAATACTGACTACTAACTACTAATTACTAACTACTAACTACTAACTTCTAACTACTAACTACTAATTACTAACTACTAACTACTAACTACTAACTACTAACTACTAACCACTACCTACTAACTACTAACTACTATCTACTAACTACTAACTACTAACTACTAACTACTAACCACAAACTACTAACTACTAACTACTTACTACTAAATACTGACTACTAACTACTAACTACTAACTACTAACTACTAACTACTAACTACTAACTATTAACTACTAACTACTAACTACTAACTACTAACTACTAACTACTAACTACTAACTACTAACTACTAACTACTAACTACTAACTACTAACTACTAACTACTAACTACTAACTTCTAACTACTAACTACTAACTACTAACTACTAACTACTAACTACTAACTACTAACTACTAACTACTAACTTCTAACTACTAACTACTAATTACTAACTACTAACTACTAACTACTAACTACTAACTACTAACCACTACCTACTAACTACTAACTACTATCTACTAACTACTAACTACTAACTACTAACTACTAACCACAAACTACTAACTACTAACTACTTACTACTAAATACTGACTACTAACTACTAACTACTAACTACTAACTACTAACTACTAACTACTAACTATTAACTACTAACTACTAACTACTAACTACTAACTACTAACTACTAACTACTAACTACTAACTACTAACTACTAACTACTAACTACTAACTACTAACTACTAACTACTAACTTCTAACTACTAACTACTAATTACTAACTACTAACTACTAACTACTAACTACTAGCTACTAACTACTAACCACTAACTACTAACAACTAACAACTAACCACTAACTACTAACCACTATTTACTAACTACTAACTAATAACTACTAACTACTAACTACTAACTACTAACTACTAACTACTAACTACTAACTACTAACTACTAACTACTAACTACTAACTACTAACTACTAACTACTAACTACTAACTACTAACTACTAACTACTAACTACTAACTACTAACTACTAACTACTAACTACTAACTACTAACTACTAACTACTAACTACTAACTACTAACTACTAACTACTAACTTCTAACTACTAACTACTAATTACTAACTACTAACTACTAACTACTAACTACTAACTACTAACCACTACCTACTAACTACTAACTACTATCTACTAACTACTAACTACTAACTACTAACTACTAACCACAAACTACTAACTACTAACTACTTACTACTAAATACTGACTACTAACTACTAACTACTAACTACTAACTACTAACTACTAACTACTAACTATTAACTACTAACTACTAACTACTAACTACTAACTACTAACTACTAACTACTAACTACTAACTACTAACTACTAACTACTAACTACTAACTACTAACTACTAACTACTAACTTCTAACTACTAACTACTAATTACTAACTACTAACTACTAACTACTAACTACTAACTACTAACTACTAACTACTAACTACTAAATACTAACTACTAACTACTAACCACAAACTACTAACTACTAACTACTTACTACTAAATACTGACTACTAACTACTAATTACTAACTACTAACTACTAACTACTAACTTCTAACTACTAACTACTAATTACTAACTACTAACTACTAACTACTAACTACTAACTACTAACTACTAACTACTAACTACTAACTACTAACTACTAACTACTAACTACTAACTTCTAACTACTAACTACTAACTACTAACCACAAACTACTAACTACTAACTACTTACTACTAAATACTGACTACTAACTACTAACTACTAACTACGAACGACTAGATACTAATTACTAAGTACTAACTACTAACTACTAACTATTAGTCACTAACTACTAACTACTAACCACTAACTACTAGCTACTAACTACTAACTTCTATCCACTAACTACTAACTACTAACTACTAACTACTAACTACTAACTACTAACTAATAACTACTAACTACTAACTACTAACTACTAACTACTAACTACTAACTACTAACTACTAACTACTAACTACTAACTACTAACTACTAACTACTAACTACTAATTACTAACTACTAACTACTAACTACTAACTACTAACTACTAACTACTAACTACTAACTACTAACTACTAACTACTAACTACTAACTACTAACTACTAACTACTAACTACTAACTACTAACTACTAACTACTAACTACTAACTACTAACTACTAACTACTAACTACTAACTACTAATTTTTAACTACTAACTACTAACTACTAACTACTAACTACTAACTACTAACTACTAACTACTAACTACTAACTACTAACTACTAACTACTAACTACTAACTACTAACCACAAACTACTAACTACTAACTACTTACTACTAAATACTGACTACTAACTACTAACTACTAACTACTAACTACTAACTACTAACTACTAACTACTAACTACCAACTACTAATTACTAACTACTAACTACTAACTATTAACTACTAATTACTAACTACTAACTACTAACTACTAACTACTAACTACTAACTACTAACTACTAACTACTAACTACTAACTACTAACTACTAACTACTAATTACTAACTACTAACTACTAACTACTAACTACTAACTACTAACTACTAACTACTAACTACTAACTACTAACTACTAACTACTAACTACTAACTACTAACTACTAACTACTAACTACTAACTACTAACTACTAACTACTAACTACTAACTACTAACTACTAACTACTAACTACTAACTACTAATTACTAACTACTAACTACTAACTACTAACTACTAACTACTAACTACTAACTACTAACTACTAACTACTAACTACTAACTACTAACTACTAATTACTAACTACTAACTACTAACTACTAACTACTTACTACTAAATACTGACTACTAACTACTAACTACTAACTACTAACTACTAACTACTGACTACCAACTACTAATTACTAACTACTAACTACTAACTACTAACTACTAATTACTAACTACTAACTACTAACTTCTATCCACTAACTACTAACTACTAACTACTAACTAATAACTACTAACTACTAACTACTAACTACTAACTACTAACTACTAACTACTAACTAATAACTACTAACTACTAACTACTAACTACTAACTACTAACTACTAACTACTAACTACTAACCACAAACTACTAACTACTAACTACTTACTACTAAATACTGACTACTAACTACTAACTACTAACTACTAACTACTAGCTACTAACTACTAACTTCTATCCACTAACTACTAACTACTAACTACTAACTAATAACTACTAACTACTAACTACTAACTACTAACTACTAACTACTAACTACTAACTACTAACCACAAACTACTAGCTACTAACTACTAACTTCTATCCACTAACTACTAACTACTAACTACTAACTAATAACTACTAACTACTAACTACTAACTACTAACTACTAACTACTAACTACTAACTACTAACCACAAACTACTAACTACTAACTACTTACTACTAAATACTGACTACTAACTACTAACTACCAACTACTAATTACTAACTACTAACTACTAACTACTAACTACTAACTACTAACTACTAACTACTAGCTACTAACTACTAACTTCTATCCACTAACTACTAACTACTAACTACTAACTAATAACTACTAACTACTAACTACTAACTACTAACTACTAACTACTAACTACTAACTACTAACCACAAACTACTAACTACTAACTACTTACTACTAAATACTGACTACTAACTACTAACTACTAACTACTAACTACTAACTACTAGCTACTAACTACTAACTTCTATCCACTAACTACTAACTACTAACTACTAACTAATAACTACTAACTACTAACTACTAACTACTAACTACTAGCTACTAACTACTAACTTCTATCCACTAACTACTAACTACTAACTACTAACTACTAACTACTAACTACTAACTACTAACTACTAACTACTAACTACTAACTACTAACTACTAACCACAAACTACTAACTACTAACTACTTACTACTAAATACTGACTACTAACTACTAACTACTAACTACTAACTACTAACTACTAACTACTAACTACCAACTACTAATTACTAACTACTAACTACTAACTACTAACTACTAACTACTAACTACTAACTACTAGCTACTAACTACTAACGACTAGATACTTATTACTAAGTACTAACTACTAACTACTAACTACTAGTCACTAACTACTAACTACTAACCACTAACTACTAGCTACTAACTACTAACTTCTTGTCACTAACTTCTAACTACAAACTACTAACTACTAACTAATAACTACTAACTACAAACTACTAACTACTAACTACTAAATACTAACTACTAACTACTAACTACTAAACTACTAACTACTAACTACTAACTACTAACTACTAACTACTAACTACTAACTACTAAATACTAACTACTAATTACTAGCTACTAATTACTAACTACTAACTACTAACTACTAACTACTAACTACTAATTACTAACTACTAACTACTAACTACTAACTACTAACTACTAACGACTAGATACTAATTACTAAGTACTAACTACTAACTACTAACTACTAGTCACTAACTACTAACTACTAACCACTAACTACTAGCTACTAACTACTAACTTCTTGTCACTAACTTCTAACTACAAACTACTAACTACTAACTAATAACTACTAACTACAAACTACTAACTACTAACTACTAAATACTAACTACTAACTACTAACTACTAAACTACTAACTACTAACTACTAACTACTAACTACTAACTACTAACTACTAACTACTAAATACTAACTACTAATTACTAGCTACTAATTACTAACTACTAACTACTAACTACTAACTACTAACTACTAATTACTAACTACTAACTACTAACTACTAACTACTAACTACTAACGACTAGATACTAATTACTAAGTACTAACTACTAACTACTAACTACTAGTCACTAACTACTAACTACTAACCACTAACTACTAGCTACTAAATACTAACTACTAACTAATAACTACTAACTACTTACTACTAACTACTAACCACAAACTACTAACTACTAACTACTAACTACTAACTACTGACTACTAACTACTAACTACTAATTACTAACTACTAACTACTAACTACTAACTACTAATTACTAACTACTAACTACTAACTACTAACTACTAACTACTAACTACTAACTACTAACGACTAGATACTAATTACTAAGTACTAACTACTAACTACTAACTACTAGTCACTAACTACTAACTACTAACCACTAACTACTAGCTACTAACTACTAACTTCTTGTCACTAACTTCTAACTACAAACTACTAACTACTAACTAATAACTACTAACTACTAACTACTAACTACTAAATACTAACTACTAACTACTAACAACTAAACTACTAACTACTAACTACTAACTACTAACTACTAACTACTAACTACTAACTACTAAATACTAACTACTAATTACTAGCTACTAATTACTAACTACTAACTACTAACTACTAACTACTAACTACTAATTACTAACTACTAACTACTAACTACTAACTACTAACTACTAACGACTAGATACTAATTACTAAGTACTAACTACTAACTACTAACTACTAGTCACTAACTACTAACTACTAACCACTAACTGCTAGCTACTAAATACTAACTACTAACTAATAACTACTAACTACTTACTACTAACTACTAACCGCAAACTACTAACTACTAACTACTAACTACTAACTACTGACTACTAACTACTAACTACTAATTACTAACTACTAACTACTAACTACTAACTACCAACTACTAATTACTAACTACTAACTACTAACTACTAACTACTAACTACTAACTACTAACTACTAACTACTAACGACTAGATACTAATTACTAAGTACTAACTACTAACTACTAACTACTAGTCACTAACTACTAACTACTAACCACTAACTACTAGCTACTAACTACTAACTTCTTGTCACTAACTTCTAACTACAAACTACTAACTACTAACCACAAACTACTAACTACTAACTACTTACTACTAAATACTGACTACTAACTACTAACTACTAATTACTAACTACTAACTACTAACTACTAACTACCAACTACTAATTACTAACTACTAACTACTAACTACTAACTACTAACTACTAACTACTAACTACTAACTACTAACGACTAGATACTAATTACTAAGTACTAACTACTAACTACTAACTACTAGTCACTAACTACTAACTACTAACCACTAACTACTAGCTACTAAATACTAACTACTAACTACTAACTACTAACTACTAACTACTAACTACTAACCACAAACTACTAACTACTAACTACTTACTACTAAATACTGACTACTAACTACTAACTACTAACTACTAACTACTAACTACTAACTACTAACTACCAACTACTAATTACTAACTACTAACTACTAACTACTAACTACTAACTACTAACTACTAACTACTAACTACTAACTACTAACGACTAGATACTAATTACTAAGTACTAACTACTAACTACTAACTACTAGTCACTAACTACTAACTACTAACCACTAACTACTAGCTACTAACTACTAACTTCTTGTCACTAACTTCTAACTACAAACTACTAACTACTAACTAATAACTACTAACTACTAACTACTAACTACTAAATACTAACTACTAACTACTAACTAATAAACTACTAACTACTAACTACTAACTACTAACTACTAACTACTAACTACTAACTACTAAATACTAACTACTAATTACTAGCTACTAATTACTAACTACTAACTACTAACTACTAACTACTAACTACTAATTACTAACTACTAACTACTAACTACTAACTACTAACTATTAACGACTAGATACTAATTACTAAGTACTAACTACTAACTACTAACTACTAGTCACTAACTACTATTTACTAACCACTAACTACTAGCTACTAAATACTAACTACTAACTAATAACTACTAACTACTTACTACTAACTACTAACCACAAACTACTAACTACTAACTACTAACTACTAACTACTGACTACTAACTACTAACTACTAATTACTAACTACTAACTACTAACTACTAACTACTAATTACTAACTACTAACTACTAACTACTAACTACTAACTACTAACTACTAACGACTAGATACTAATTACTAAGTACTAACTACTAACTACTAACTACTAGTCACTAACTACTAACTACTAACCACTAACTACTAGCTACTAACTACTAACTTCTTGTCACTAACTTCTAACTACAAACTACTAACTACTAACTAATAACTACTAACTACTAACTACTAACTACTAAATACTAACTACTAACTACTAACTACTAAACTACTAACTACTAACTACTAACTACTAACTACTAACTACTAACTACTAAATACTAACTACTAATTACTAGCTACTAATTACTAACTACTAACTACTAACTACTAACTACTAACTACTAATTACTAACTACTAACTACTAACTACTAACTACTAACTACTAAAGACTAGATACTAATTACTAAGTACTAACTACTAACTACTAACTACTAGTCACTAACTACTAACTACTAACCACTAACTACTAGCTACTAAATACTAACTACTAACTAATAACTACTAACTACTTACTACTAACTACTAACCACAAACTACTAACTACTAACTACTAACTACTAACTACTAACTACTGACTACTAACCACAAACTACTAACTACTAACTACTAACTACTAACTACTGACTACTAACTACTAACTACTAACTACTGACTACTAACTACTAACTACTAACTACTAACTACTGACTACTAACTACTAACTACTAACTACTGACTACTAAATACTAACTACTAACTACTAGCTACTAACTACTAACTTCTATCCACTAACTACTAACTACTAACTACTAACTACTAACTACTAACTACTAACTACTAACTACTGACTACTAACTACTAACTACTAATTACTAACTACTTACTACTAACTACTAACCACAAACTACTAACTACTAACTACTAACTACTAACTACTGACTACTAACCACAAACTACTAACTACTAACTACTAACTACTAACTACTGACTACTAACTACTAACTACTAACTACTGACTACTAAATACTAACTACTAACTACTAGCTACTAACTACTAACTTCTATCCACTAACTACTAACTACTAACTACTAACTACTAACTACTAACTACTAACTACTAACTACTGACTACTAACTACTAACTACTAATTACTAACTACTAACTACTAACTACTAACTACTAATTACTAACTACTAACTACTAACTACTAACTACTAACGACTAGATACTAATTACTAAGTACTAACTACTAACTACTAAATACTAGTCACTAACTACTAACTACTAACCACTAACTACTAGCTACTAACTACTAACTTCTATCCACTAACTACTAACTACTAACTACTAACTACTAACTACTAACTACTAACTACTAACTACTAACTACTAACTACTAACTACTAACTACTAACTACTAACTACTAACTACTAACTACTAACTACTAAATACTAACTACTAACTACTAGCTACTAACTACTAACTTCTATCCACTAACTACTAACTACTAACTACTAACTAATAACTAATAACTACTAACTACTAACTAATAACTACTAACTACTAACTACTAACTACTAACTACTAACTACTAAATACTAACTACTAACTACTAACTACTAACTAATAACTACTAACTACTAACTACTAACTACTAACTACTAACTACTAACTACTAACTACTAACTACTAACTACTAACTACTAACTACTAACTACTAACTACTAACTACTAACTACTAACTACTAACTACTAACTACTAACTACTAACTACTAACTACTAACTACTAACTACTAACTACTAACTACTAACTACTAACTACTAACTACTAACTACTAACTACTAACTACTAACTACTAAGTACTAACTACTAACTACTAGCTACTAACTACTAACTTCTATCCACTAACTACTAACTACTAACTACTAACTACTAACTACTAACTACTAAATACTAACTACTAACTACTAGCTACTAACTACTAACTTATATCCACTAACTACTAACTACTAACTACTAACTACTAACTACTAACTACTAACTACTAACTACTAACTACTAACTACTAACTACTAACTACTAACTACTAACTACTAACTACTAACTACTAACTACTAACTACTAACTACTAACTACTAACTACTAACTACTAACTACTAACTACTAACTACTAAATACTAACTACTAACTACTAGCTACTAACTACTAACTTCTATCCACTAACTACTAACTACTAACTACTAACTAATAACTACTAACTACTAACTACTAACTACTAACTACTAACTACTAAATACTAACTACTAACTACTAACTACTAACTACTAACTACTAACTACTAACTACTAACTACTAACTACTAACTACTAACGACTAGATACTAATTACTAAGTACTAACTACTAACTACTAAATACTAGTCACTAACTACTAACTACTAACCATTAACTACTAGCTACTAACTACTAACTTCTATCCACTAACTACTAACTACTAACTACTAACTACTGACTACTAACTACTAACTACTAACTACTAACTACTAACTACTAACTACTAACTACTAACTACTAACTACTAACTACTAACTACTAACTACTAAATACTAACTACTAACTACTAGCTACTAACTACTAACTTCTATCCACTAACTACTAACTACTAACTACTAACTACTAAATACTAACTACTAACTACTAACTACTGACTACTAACTACTAACTACTAATTACTAACTACTAACTACTAACTACTAACTACTAATTACTAACTACTAACTACTAACTACTAACTACTAACGACTAGATACTAATTACTAAGTACTAACTACTAACTACTAAATACTAGTCACTAACTACTAACTACTAACCACTAACTACTAGCTACTAACTACTAACTTCTATCCACTAACTACTAACTACTAACTACTAACTACTAACTACTAACTACTAACTACTAACTACTAACTACTAACTACTAACTACTAACTACTAGCTACTAACTACTAACTACTAACTACTAACTACTAACTACTAACTACTAACTACTAACTACTAACTACTAAATACTAACTACTAACTACTAGCTACTAACTAATAACTTCTATCCACTAACTACTAACTACTAACTACTAACTACTAACTAATAACTACTAACTACTAACTACTAACTACTAACTACTAACTACTAACTACTAACTACTAACTACTAACTACTAAATACTAACTACTAACTACTAACTACTAACTAATAACTACTAACTACTAACTACTAACTACTAACTACTAACTACTAACTACTAACTACTAACTACTAACTACTAACTAATAACTACTAACTACTAACTACTAACTACTAACTACTAACTACTAACTACTAACTACTAACTACTAACTACTAACTACTAACTACTAACTACTAACTACTAACTACTAACTACTAACTACTAACTACTAACTACTAACTACTAACTACTAACTACTAACTACTAACTACTAAATACTAACTACTAACTACTAGCTACTAACTACTAACTTCTATCCACTAACTACTAACTACTAACTACTAACTACTAACTACTAACTACTAACTACTAACTACTAACTACTAACTACTAACTACTAACTACTAACTACTAACTACTAACTACTAACTACTAACTACTAACTACTAACTACTAACTACTAACTACTAACTACTAAATACTAACTACTAACTACTAGCTACTAACTACTAACTTCTATCCACTAACTACTAACTACTAACTACTAACTACTAACTAATAACTACTAACTACTAACTACTAACTACTAACTACTAACTACTAACTTCTAACTACTAACTACTAACTACTAAATAATAACTACTAACTACTAACTACTAACTAATAACTACTAACTACTAACTACTAACTACTAACTACTAACTACTAACTACTAACTACTAACTACTAACTACTAACTACTAACTACTAACTACTAACTACTAACTACTAACTACTAACTACTAACTACTAACTACTAACTACTAAGTACTAACTACTAACTACTAGCTACTAACTACTAACTTCTATCCACTAACTACTAACTACTAACTACTAACTACTAACTACTAACTGCTAAATACTAACTACTAACTACTAGCTACTAACTACTAACTTCTATCCACTAACTACTAACTACTAACTACTAACTACTAACTACTAACTACTAACTACTAACTACTAACTACTAACTACTAACTACTAACTACTAACTACTAACTACTAACTAATAACTACTAACTACTAACTACTAACTACTAACTACTAACTACTAACTACTAACTACTAACTACTAACTACTAAATACTAACTACTAACTACTAGCTACTAACTACTAACTTCTAACCACTAACTACTAACTACTAACTACTAACTAATAACTACTAACTACTAACTACTAACTACTAACTACTAACTACTAACTACTAACTACTAACTACTAACTACTAACTACTAACTACTAACTACTAACTACTAACTACTAACTACTAACTACTAACTACTAACTACTACTTACTAACTACTAACTACTAACTACTAACTACTAACTACTAACTACTAACTACTAATTACTAACTACTAACTACTAACTACTAACTACTAACTACTAACTACTAACTACTAACTACTAACTACTAACTACTAACTACTAACTACTAACTACTAACTACTAACTACTAACTACTAGCTACTAACTACTAACTTCTATCCACTATCTACTAACTACTAACTACTAACTACTAACTACTAACTACTAACTACTAACTACTAACTTCTAACTAATAACTACTAACTACTAACTACTAACTACTAACTACTAACTACTAACTACTAACTACTAACTACTAACTTCTAACTACTATTTACTAACTACTAACTACTAACTACTAACTACTAATGACTAACTACTTACTACTAACCACTAACTACTAACAACTAACAACTAACCACTAACTACTAACCACTATTTACCAACTACTAACTACAAACTACTAACTACTAACTACTAACTCCTAACTACTAACTACTAACTAATAACTACTAACTACTAACTACTAACTACTAACTACTAACTACTAACTACTAACTACTAACTACTAACTACTAACTACTAACCACTAACTACTAATTACTAACTACTAACTACTAACTACTAACTACTAATTACTAACTACTAACTACTAACTACTAACTACTAACTACTAACGACTGGATACTAATTACTAAGTACAAACTACTAACTACTAACTACTAGTCACTAACTACTAACTACTAACCACTAACTACTAGCTACTAACTACTAACTTCTATCCACTAACTACTAACTACTAACTACTAACTACTAACTACTAACTACTAACTACTAACTACTAACTACTAACTACTAACTACTAATGACTAACTACTTACTACTAACCACTAACTACTAAGAACTAACAACTAACCACTAACTACTAACCACTATTTACCAACTACTAACTACAAACTACTAACTACTAACTACTAACTCCTAACTACTAACTACTACCTAATAACTACTAACTACTAACTACTAACTACTAACTACTAACTACTAACTACTAACCACTAATTACTAACTACTAACTACTAACTACTAACTACTAACTACTAACTACTAACTACTAACTACTAACTACTAACTACTAACTACTAGCTACTAACTACTAACCACTAATTACTAACTACTAACTACTAACTACTAACTACTAACTACTAACTACTAACGACTAACTACTAACTACTAACTACTAACTACTAACCACTAATTACTAACTACTAACTACTAACTACTAACTACTAACTACTAACTACTAACTACTAACTACTAACTACTAACTACTAACTACTAACTACTAACTACTAACTCCTAACTACTAACTACTACCTAATAACTACTAACTACTAACTACTAACTACTAACTACTAACTACTAACTACTAACTACTAACCACTAATTACTAACTACTAACTACTAACTACTAACTACTAATTACTAACTACTAACTACTAACTACTAACTACTAACTACTAACTACTAACTACTAACCACTAATTACTAACTACTAACTACTAACTACTAACTACTAACTACTAACTACTAACGACTAACTACTAATTACTAACTACTAACTACTAACTACTAACTACTAATTACCAACTACTAACTACTAACTACTAACTACTAACTACTAACGACTAGATACTAATTACTAAGTACAAACTACTAACTACTAACTACTAGTCACTAACTACTAACTACTAACTACTAACTACTAACTACTAACTACTAACTACTAACCACTAATTACTAACTACTAACTACTAACTACTAACTACTAACTACTAACCACTAATTACTAACTACTAACTACTAACTACTAACTACTAACTACTAACTACTAACGACTAACTACTAACTACTAACTACTAACTACTAACCACTAATTACTAACTACTAACTACTAACTACTAACTACTAACTACTAACTACTAACTACTAACTACTAACTACTAACTACTAACTACTAACTACTAACTACTAACTACTAACTACTAACTAATAACTACTAACTACTAACTACTAACTACTAACTACTAACTACTAACTACTAACTACTAACTACTAACCACTAATTACTAACTACTAACTACTAACTACTAACTACTAACTACTAACTACTAACTACTAACTACTAACTACTAACTACTAACTACTAACCACTAATTACTAACTACTAACTACTAACTACTAACTACTAACTACTAACGACTAACTACTAATTACTAACTACTAACTACTAACTACTAACTACTAATTACCAACTACTAACTACTAACTACTAACTACTAACTACTAACGACTAGATACTAATTACTAAGTACAAACTACTAACTACTAACTACTAGTCACTAACTACTAACTACAAACTAATAACTACTAACTACTAACTACTAACTACTAACTACTAACTACTAACTACTAACTAATAACTACTAACAACTAACTACTAACTACTAACTACTAACTACTAACTACTAACTACTAATTACTAATGACTAACTACTTACTACTAACCACTAACTACTAACAACTAACAACTAACCACTAACTACTAACCACTATTTACCAACTACTAACTACAAACTACTAACTACTAACTACTAACTCCTAACTACTAACTACTACCTAATAACTACTAACTACTAACTACTAACTACTAACTACTAACTACTAACTACTAACTACTAACCACTAATTACTAACTACTAACTACTAACTACTAACTACTAACTACTAACTACTAACGACTAACTACTAATTACTAACTACTAACTACTAACTACTAACTACTAATTACTAACTACTAACTACTAACTACTAACTACTAACTACTAACTACTAACGACTAGATACTAATTACTAAGTACAAACTACTAACTACTAACTACTAGTCCTTAACTACTAACTACTAACCACTAACTACTAGCTACTAACTCTTAACTTCTATCCACTAACTACTAACTACTAATTACTAACTACAAACTAATAACTACTAACTACTAACTACTAACTACTAACTACTAACTACTAACTACTAACTACTAACTACTAACTACTAACTACTAACTACTAACTACTAACTACTAACTACTAACTACTAATGACTAACTACTTACTACTAACCACTAACTACTAACAACTAACAACTAACCACTAACTACTAACCACTATTTACCAACTACTAACTACAAACTACTAACTACTAACTACTAACTCCTAACTACTAACTACTACCTAATAACTACTAACTACTAACTACTAACTACTAACTACTAACTACTAACCACTAATTACTAACTACTAACTACTAACTACTAACTACTAACTACTAACTACTAACTACTAACTACTAACTACTAACTACTAACTACTAACTACTAACAACTAACTACTAACTACTAACTACTAGCTACTAACTACTAACTTCTATCCACTAACTACTAACTACTAACTACTAACTACTAACTACTAACTACTAACTACTAACTAATAACTACTAACTACTAACTACTAACTACTAACTACTAACTACTAACTACTAACTACTAACTAATAGTTACTAACTACTAACTACTAACTACTAACTACTAATGACTAACTACTTACTACTAACCACTAACTACTAACAACTAACAACTAACCACTAACTACTAACCACTATTTACCAACTACTAACTACAAACTACTAACTACTAACTCCTAACTACTAACTACTAACTACTAACTACTAACTACTAACTACTAACTACTAACTACTAACTACTAACTACTAACTACTAACTACTAACTACTAACGACTAACTACTAATTACTAACTACTAACTACTAACTACTAACTACTAATTACTAACTACTAACTACTAACTACTAACTACTAACTACTAACGACTAGATACTAATTACTAAGTACTAACTACTAACTACTAACTACTAGTCACTAACTACTAACTACTAACCACTAACTACTAGCTACTAACTACTAACTTCTATCCACTAACTACTAACTACTAACTACTAACTACTAACTAATAACTACTAACTACTAACTACTAACTACTAACTACTGACTACTAACTACTAACTACTAACTACTAACTACTAACTACTAACTACTAACTACTAACTACTAAATACTAACTACTAACTACTAGCTACTAACTACTAACTTCTATCCACTAACTACTAACTACTAACTACTAACTACAAACTAATAACTACTAACTACTAACTACTAACTACTAACTACTAACTACTAACTACTAACTACTAACTACTAACTACTAACTACTAACTACTAACTACTAACTACTAACTACTAACTACTAACTACTAACTACTAATGACTAACTACTTACTACTAACCACTAACTACTAACAACTAACAACTAACCACTAACTACTAACCACTATTTACCAACTACTAACTACAAACTACTAACTACTAACTACTAACTCCTAACTACTAACTACTAACTACTAACTACTAACTACTAACTACTAACTACTAACTACTAACTACTAACTACTAACTACTAACTACTAACTACTAACTACTAACTACTAACTACTAACGACTAACTACTAATTACTAACTACTAACTACTAACTACTAACTACTAATTACTAACTACTAACTACTAACTACTAACTACTAACTACTAACGACTAGATACTAATTACTAAGTACTAACTACTAACTACTAACTACTAGTCACTAACTACTAACTACTAACCACTAACTACTAGCTACTAACTACTAACTTCTATCCACTAACTACTAACTACTAACTACTAACTACTAACTAATAACTACTAACTACTAACTACTAACTACTAACTACTGACTACTAACTACTAACTACTAACTACTAACTACTAACTACTAACTACTAACTACTAACTACTAACTACTAACTACTAACTACTAAATACTAACTACTAACTACTAGCTACTAACTACTAACTTCTATCCACTAACTACTAACTACTAACTACTAACTACAAACTAATAACTACTAACTACTAACTACTAACTACTAACTACTAACTACTAACTACTAACTACTAACTACTAACTACTAACTACTAACTACTAACTACTAACTACTAACTACTAACTACTAACTACTAATGACTAACTACTTACTACTAACCACTAACTACTAACAACTAACAACTAACCACTAACTACTAACCACTATTTACCAACTACTAACTACAAACTACTAACTACTAACTACTAACTCCTAACTACTAACTACTACCTAATAACTACTAACTACTAACTACTAACTACTAACTACTAACTACTAACTACTAACTACTAACTACTAACTACTAACTACTAACTACTAACGACTAACTACTAACTACTAACTACTAACTACTAACTACTAACTACTAACGACTAACTACTAATTACTAACTACTAACTACTAACTACTAACTACTAATTACTAACTACTAACTACTAACTAATAACTACTAACTACTAACGACTAGATACTAATTACTAAGTACTAACTACTAACTACTAACTACTAGTCACTAACTACTAACTACTAACCACTAACTACTAGCTACTAACTACTAACTTCTATCCACTAACTACTAACTACTAACTACTAACTACTAACTACTAACTAATAACTACTAACTACTAACTACTAACTACTAACTACTAACTACTAACTACTAACTACTAACTACTAACTACTAACTACTAACTACTAACTACTAACTACTAACTACTAAATACTAACTACTAACTACTAGCTACTAACTACTAACTTCTATCCACTAACTACTAACTACTAACTACTAACTACAAACTAATAACTACTAACTACTAACTACTAACTACTAACTACTAACTACTAACTACTAACTACTAACTACTAACTACTAACTACTAACTACTAACGTCTAACTACTAACTACTAACTACTAATGACTAACTACTTACTACTAACCACTAACTACTAACAACTAACAACTAACCACTAACTACTAACCACTATTTTCCAACTACTAACTACAAACTACTAACTACTAACTACTAACTCCTAACTACTAACTACTACCTAATAACTACTAACTACTAACTACTAACTACTAACTACTAACTACTAACTACTAACTACTAACTACTAACGACTAACTACTAATTACTAACTACTAACTACTAACTACTAACTACTAATTACTAACTACTAACTACTAATTACTAACTACTAACTACTAACTACTAACGACTAGATACTAATTACTAAGTACTAACTACTAACTACTAACTACTAGTCACTAACTACTAACTACTAACCACTAACTACTAGCTACTAACTACTAACTTCTATCCACTAACTACTAACTACTAACTACTAACTAATAACTACTAACTACTAACTACTAACTACTAACTACTAACTACTAACTACTAACTACTAACTACTAACTACTAACTACTAACTACTAACTACTAACTACTAACTACTAACTACTAACTACTAACTACTAACTACTAACTACTAACTACTAACTACTAAATACTAACTACTAACTACTAGCTACTAACTACTAACTTCTATCCACTAACTACTAACTACTAACTACTAACTAAACTACCAACTACTAACTACTAACTACTAACTACTAACTACTAACTACTAACTACTAACTACTAACTACTAACTACTAACTACTAACTACTAACTACTAACTACTAACTACTAACTACTAATGACTAACTACTTACTACTAAACACTAACTACTAACAACTAACAACTAACCACTAACTACTAACCACTATTTACCAACTACTAACTACAAACTACTAACTACTAACTACTAAGTCCTAACTACTAACTACTAACTAATAACTACTAACTACTAACTTCTAACTACTAACTACTAACTACTAACTACTAACTATTAACTACTAACTACTAACTACTAACTACTAACGACTAACTACTAATTACTAACTACAAACTACTAACTACTAACTACTAATTACTAACTACTAACTACTAACTACTAACTACTAACTACTAACGACTAGATACTAATTACTAAGTACTAACTACTAACTACTAACTACTAACTACTAGTCACTAACTACTAACTACTAACTACTAACTACTAACTACTAACTACTAACTACTAACTACTAACTACTAACTACTAACTACTGACTACTAACTACTAACTACTAACTACTAACTACTAACTACTAACTACTAACTACTAACTACTAACTACTAACTACTAACTACTAACTACTAAATACTAACTACTAACTACTAGCTACTAACTACTAACTTCTATCCACTAACTACTAACTACTAACTACTAACTACAAACTACTAACTACTAACTACTAACTACTAACTACTAACTACTAACTACTAACTACTAACTACTAACTACTAACTACTAACTACTAACTACTAACTACTAACTACTAACTACTAACTACTAACTACTAACTACTAACTACTAATGACTAACTACTTACTACTAACCACTAACTACTAACAACTAACAACTAACCACTAACTACTAACCACTATTTACCAACTACTAACTACAAACTACTAACTACTAACTACTAACTCCTAACTACTAACTACTACCTAATAACTACTAACTACTAACTATTAACTACTAACTACTAACTACTAACTACTAACTACTAACTACTAACTACTAACGACTAACTACTAACTACTAACTACTAACTACTAACTACTAACTACTAACGACTAACTACTAATTACTAACTACTAACTACTAACTACTAACTACTAATTACTAACTACTAACTACTAACTAATAACTACTAACTACTAACGACTAGATACTAATTACTAAGTACTAACTACTAACTACTAACTACTAGTCACTAACTACTAACTACTAACCACTAACTACTAGCTACTAACTACTAACTTCTATCCACTAACTACTAACTACTAACTACTAACTACTAACTAATAACTACTAACTACTAACTACTAACTACTAACTACTAACTACTAACTACTAACTACTAACTACTAACTACTAACTACTAACTACTAACTACTAACTACTAAATACTAACTACTAACTACTAGCTACTAACTACTAACTTCTATCCACTAACTACTAACTACTAACTACTAACTACAAACTAATAACTACTAACTACTAACTACTAACTACTAACTACTAACTACTAACTACTAACTACTAACTACTAACTACTAACTACTAACTACTAACTACTAACTACTAACTACTAACTACTAACTACTAACTACTAACTACTAATGACTAACTACTTACTACTAACCACTAACTACTAACAACTAACAACTAACCACTAACTACTAACCACTATTTACCAACTACTAACTACAAACTACTAACGACTAACTACTAACTCCTAACTACTAACTACTACCTAATAACTACTAACTACTAACTACTAACTACTAACTACTAACTACTAACTACTAACTACTAACTACTAACTACTAACGACTAACTACTAATTACTAACTACTAACTACTAACTACTAACTACTAATTACTAACTACTAACTACTAATTACTAACTACTAACTACTAACTACTAACGACTAGATACTAATTACTAAGTACTAACTACTAACTACTAACTAATAGTCACTAACTACTAACTACTAACCACTAACTACTAGCTACTAACTACTAACTTCTATCCACTAACTACTAACTACTAACTACTAACTAATAACTACTAACTACTAACTACTAACTACTAACTACTAACTACTAACTACTAACTACTAACTACTAACTACTAACTACTAACTACTAACTACTAACTACTAACTACTAACTACTAACTACTAACCACTAACTACTAAATACTAACTACTAACTACTAGCTACTAACTACTAACTTCTATCCACTAACTACTAACTACTAACTAAACTACCAACTACTAACTACTAACTACTAACTACTAACTACTAACTACTAACTACTAACTACTAACTACTAACTACTAACTACTAACTACTAACTACTAACTACTAACTACTAATGACTAACTACTTACTACTAACCACTAACTACTAACAACTAACAACTAACCACTAACTACTAACCACTATTTACCAACTACTAACTACAAACTACTAACTACTAACTACTAACTCTTAACTACTAACTACTAACTAATAACTACTAACTACTAACTTCTAACTACTAACTACTAACTACTAACTACTAACTACTAACTACTAACTACTAACTACTAACTACTAACTACTAACGACTAACTACTAGTTACTAACTACAAACTACTAACTACTAACTACTAATTACTAACTACTAACTACTAACTACTAACTACTAACTACTAACGACTAGATACTAATTACTAAGTACTAACTACTAACTACTAACTACTAACTACTAGTCACTAACTACTAACTACTAACCACTAACTACTAGCTACTAACTACTAACTTCTATCCACTAACTACTAACTACTAACTACTAACTATTAACTAATAACTACTAACTACTAACTACTAACTACTAACTACTAACTACTAACTACTAACTACTAACTACTAACTACTAACTACTAACTACTACTTACTTACTACTAACTACTAACTACTAACTACTAACTACTAACTATTAACTACTAACTACTAACTACTAACTACTAACTACTAAATACTAACTACTAACTACTAGCTACTAACTACTAACTTCTATCCACTAACTACTAACTACTAACTACTAACTACTAACTAATAACTACTAACTACTAACTACTAACTACTAACTACTAACTACTAACTACTAACTACTAACTACTAACTACTAACTACTAACTACTAACTACTAACTACTAACTACTAACTACTAACTACTAACTACTAACTACTAACTACTAACTACTAACTACTAACTACTAACTACTAACTACTAACTACTAACTACTAACTACTAACTACTAACTACTAACTACTAACTACTAACTACTAACTACTAACTACTAACTACTAACTACTAACTACTAACTACTAACTACTAACTACTAACTGCTAACTACTAACTACTAACTACTAACTACTAACTACTAGCTACTAACTACTAACTTCTATCCACTAACTACTAACTACTAACTACTAACTACTAACTACTAACTACTAACTACTAACTAATAACTACTAACTACTAACTACTAACTACTAACTACTAACTACTAACTACTAACTACTAACTACTAACTACTAACTACTAACTACTAACTACTAACTACTAACTACTAACTACTAACTACTAACTACTAACTACTAGCTACTAACTACTAACTTCTATCCACTAACTACTAACTACTAACTACTAACTAATAACTACTAACTACTAACTACTAACTACTAACTACTAACTACTAACTACTAACTACTAACTACTAACTACTAACTACAACTACTAACTACTAACTACTAACTACTAACTACTAACTACTAACTACTAACTAATAACTACTAACTACTAACTACTAACTACTAACTACAAACTACTAACTACTAACTACTAACTACTAACTACTAAATACTAACTACTAACTACTAGCTACTAACTACTAACTTCTATCCACTAACTACTAACTACTAACTACTAACTACTAACTAATAACTACTAACTACTAACTACTAACTACTAACTACTAACTACTAACTACTAACTACTAACTACTAACTACTAACTACTAACTACTAACTACTAACTACTAACTACTAACTACTAACTACTAACTACTAACTACTAACTACTAACTACTAACTACTAACTACTAACTACTAACTACTAACTACTAACTACTAACTACTAACTACTAACTACTAACTACTAACTACTAACTACTAACTACTAACTACTAACTACTAACTACTAACTACTAACTACTAACTACTAACTACTAATTACTAACTACTAACTACTAACTACTAACTACTAATTACTAACTACTAACTACTAACTACTAACTACTAACTACTAACTACTAACTACTAACTACTAACTACTAACTACTAACTACTAACTACTAACTACTAACTACTAACTACTAACTACTAACTACTAACTACTAACTACTAACTACTAACTACTAACTACTAACTACTAACTACTAACAGCTAACTACTAACTACTAACTACTAACTACTACTACTAACTACTAACTACTAACTACTAACTACTAACACTACTAACTACTAACTACTAACTAACTACTAACTACTAACTACTAACTACTAACTACTAACTACTAACTACTAACTACTAACTACTAACTACTAACTACTAACTACTAACTACTAACTACTAACTACTAACTACTAAACTACTAACTACTAGCTACTAACTAC
>NC_134482.1:21937534-22040722 GCF_964194025.1 Convolutriloba macropyga
ACTACTAACTACTAACTACTAACTACTAACTACTAACTACTAACTACTAACTACTAACTACTAACTACTAACTACTAACTACTAACTACTAACTACTAACTACTAACTACTAACTAATAACTACTAACTACTAACTACTAACTACTAACTACTAACTACTAACTACTAACTACTAACTACTAATTACTAACTACTAACTACTAACTACTAACTACTAATTACTAACTACTAACTACTAACTACCAACTACTAACTACTAACTACTAACTACTAACTACTAACTACTAACTACTAACTACTAACTACTACCTACTAACTACTAACTACTAACTACTAACTTCTAACTACTAACTACTAACTACTAACTACTAACTACTAACTACTAACTACTAACTACTAACTACTAACTACTAACTACTAACTACTAACTACTAACTACTAGCTACTAACTACTAACTACTAACTACTAACTACTAACTACTAACTACTAACTACTAACTACTAACTACTAACTACTAACTACTAACTACTAACTACTAACTACTAACTACTAACTACTAACTACTAACTACTAACTACTAAATACTAACTACTGACTACCAACTACTAACTACTAACTGCTAACTACTAACTACTAACTACTAACTATTAACTACTAACTACTAACTACTAACCACTAACTACTAACTACTAATTACTAACTACTAACTACTAACTACTAACTACTAACTACTAACTACTAACTACTAACTACTAACTACTAACTACTAACTACTAACTACTAACTACTAACTACTAACTACTAACTACTAACTACTAACTACTAACTACTAACTACTAACTACTAACTACTCACTACTAACTACTAACTACTAACTACTAACTACTAACTACTAACTACTAACTATTAACTACTAACTACTAACTACTAACTACTAACTACTAACTACTAACTACTAACTACTAACTACTAACTACTAACTACTAACTACTAACTACTAACTACTAACTACTAACTACTAACTACTAACTACTAACTACTAACTACTAACTACTAACTACTAACTACTAACTACTAACTACTAATTACTAATTACTAACTACTAACTACTAACTACTAACTACTAACTACTAACTACTGACTACCAACTACTAAATACTAACTGCTAACTACTAACTACTAACTACTAACTACTAACTACTAACTACTAACTATTAACTACTAACTACTAACTACTAACTACTAACTACTAATTACTAATTACTAACTACTAACTACTTACTACTAACTACTAACTACTAACTACTAACTACTAACTACTAACTACTAACTACTAACTACTAACTACTAACTACTAACTACTAACTACTAACTACTAACTACTAACTACTAACTACTAACTACTAACTACTAACTACTAACTACTAACTACTAACTACTAACTACTAACTACTAACTACTAACTATTAACTACTAAATACTAACTACTGACTACCAACTACTAACTACTAACTGCTAACTAATAACTACTAACTACTAACTACTAACTATTAACTACTAACTACTAACTACTAACCACTAACTACTAACTACTAATTACTAACTACTAACTACTAACTACTAACTACTAACTACTAACTACTAACTACTAACTACTAACTACTAACTACTAACTACTAACTACTAACTACTAACTACTAACTACTACCTACTAACTATTAACTACAACTACTAACTACTAACTACTAACTAATAACTACCAATTACTAACTACTAACTACTAACTACTAACTACTAACTACTAGCTAATAATTACTAATTACTAGTTACTAACTACTAACTACTAACTACTAACCAATAACTACCAACTACTAACTACTAACTATTAACTACTAACTACTAACTACTAACTACTAACTACTAATTACTAATTACTAACTACTAACTACTAACTACTAACTACTAAATACTAACTACTAACTACTAACTACTAACTACTAACTACTAAATACTAACTACTAACTACCAACTACTAATTACTAACTACTAACTACCAACTACTAACTACTAACTACTAACTACTAACTACTAACTACTAACTACTAACTACTAACTACTAACTACTAACTACTAACTACTAACTACTAACTACTAACTACTAACTACTAACTACTAACTACTAACTACTAACTACTAACTACTAACTACTAACTACTAACTACTAACTACTAACTACTAACTACTAACTACTAACTACTAACTACTAACTACTAACTACTAACTACTAACTACTACCTACTAACTACTAACTACTAACTACTAACTTCTAACTACTAACTACTAACTACTAACTACTAAATACTAACTACTAACTACTAACTACTAACTACTAACTACTAACTACTAACTACTAACTACTAACTACTAACTACTAACTACTAACTACTAACTACTAACTACTAAATACTAACTACTAACTACCAACTACTAACTACTAACTACTAACTACTAACTACTAACTACTAACTACTAACTACTAACTACTAACTACTACCTACTAACTACTAACTACTAACTACTAACTTCTAACTACTAACTACTAACTACTAACTACTAACTACTAACTACTAACTACTAACTACTAACTACTAACTACTAACTACTAACTACTAACTACTAACTACTAACTACTAACTACTAACTACTAACTACTAACTACTAACTACTAACTACTAACTACTAACTACTAACTACTAACTACTAACTACTAACTACTAACTACTAACTACTAACTACTAAATACTAACTACTGACTACCAACTACTAACTACTAACTGCTAACTACTAACTACTAACTACTAACTACTAACTATTAACTACTAACTACTAACTACTAACTACTAACTACTAATTACTAACTACTAACTACTAACTACTGACTACTAACTACTAACTACTAACTACTAACTACTAACTACTAACTACTAACTACTAACTACTAACTACTAACTACTAACTACTAACTACTAACTACTAACTACTCACTACTAACTACTAACTACTAACTACTAACTACTAACTACTAACTATTAACTACTAACTACTAACTACTAACTACTAACTACTAACTAATAACTACTAACTACTAACTACTAACTACTAACTACTAACTACTAACTACTAACTACTAACTACTAACTACTAACTACTAACTACTAACTACTAACTACTAACTACTAACTACTAACTACTAACTACTAACTACTAACTACTACCTACTTAATATTAACTACTAACTACTAACTACTAACTACTAACTAATAACTACCAATTACTAACTACTAACTACTAACTACTAACTACTAACTACTAGCTACTAACTACTAATTACTAATTACTAACTACTAACTACTAACTACTAACTACTAAATACTAACTACTAACTACTAACTACTAACTACTAACTACTAAATACTAACTACTAACTACCAACTACTAATTACTAACTACTAACTACCAACTACTAACTACTAACTACTAACTACTAACTACTAACTACTAACTACAAACTACTAACTACTAACTACTAACTACTAACTACTAACTACTAACTACTAACTACTAACTACTAACTACTAACTACTAACTACTAACTACTAACTACTAACTACTAACTACTAACTACTAACTACTAACTACTAACTACTAACTACTAACTACTAACTACTAACTACTAACTACTAACTACTAACTACTAACTACTAACTACTACCTACTAACTACTAACTACTAACTACTAACTTCTAACTACTAACTACTAACTACTAACTACTAAATACTAACTACTAACTACTAACTACTAACTACTAACTACTAACTACTAACTACTAACTACTAACTACTAACTACTAACTACTAACTACTAACTACTAACTACTAAATACTAACTACTAACTACCAACTACTAACTACTAACTACTAACTACTAACTACTAACTACTAACTACTAACTACTAACTACTAACTACTACCTACTAACTACTAACTACTAACTACTAACTTCTAACTACTAACTACTAACTACTAACTACTAACTACTAACTACTAACTACTAACTACTAACTACTAACTACTAACTACTAACTACTAACTACTAACTACTAACTACTAACTACTAACTACTAACTACTAACTACTAACTACTAACTACTAACTACTAACTACTAACTACTAACTACTAACTACTAACTACTAACTACTAACTACTAAATACTAACTACTGACTACCAACTACTAACTACTAACTGCTAACTACTAACTACTAACTACTAACTACTAACTATTAACTACTAACTACTAACTACTAACTACTAACTACTAACTACTAATTACTAACTACTAACTACTAACTACTGACTACTAACTACTAACTACTAACTACTAACTACTAACTACTAACTACTAACTACTAACTACTAACTACTAACTACTAACTACTAACTACTAACTACTAACTACTCACTACTAACTACTAACTACTAACTACTAACTACTAACTACTAACTATTAACTACTAACTACTAACTACTAACTACTAACTACTAACTAATAACTACTAACTACTAACTACTAACTACTAACTACTAACTACTAACTACTAACTACTAACTACTAACTACTAACTACTAACTACTAACTACTAACTACTAACTACTAACTACTAACTACTAACTACTAACTACTACCTACTTAATATTAACTACTAACTACTAACTACTAACTACTAACTAATAACTACCAATTACTAACTACTAACTACTAACTACTAACTACTAACTACTAGCTACTAATTACTAATTACTAACTACTAACTACTAACTACTAACTACTAACTAATAACTACCAACTACTAACTACTAACTATTAACTACTAAATACTAACTACTAACTACTAACTACTAACTACTAACTACTAAATACTAACTACTAACTACCAACTACTAATTACTAACTACTAACTACCAACTACTAACTACTAACTACTAACTACTAACTACTAACTACCAACTACTAACTACTAACTACTAACTACTAACTACTAACTACTAACTACTAACTACTAACTACTAACTACTAACTACTAACTACTAACTACTAACTACTAACTACTAACTACTAACTACTAACTACTAACTACTAACTACTAACTACTAACTACTAACTACTAACTACTAACTACTAACTACTAACTACTAACTACTAACTACTAACTACTAACTACTAACTACTAACTACTACCTACTAACTACTAACTACTAACTACTAACTTCTAACTACTAACTACTAACTACTAACTACTAAATACTAACTACTAACTACTAACTACTAACTACTAACTACTAACTACTAACTACTAACTACTAACTACTAACTACTAACTACTAACTACTAAATACTAACTACTAACTACCAACTACTAACTACTAACTACTAACTACTAACTACTAACTACTAACTACTAACTACTAACTACTAACTACTACCTACTAACTACTAACTACTAACTACTAACTTCTAACTACTAACTACTAACTACTAACTACTAACTACTAACTACTAACTACTAACTACTAACTACTAACTACTAACTACTAACTACTAACTACTAACTACTAACTACTAACTACTAACTACTAACTACTAACTACTAACTACTAACTACTAACTACTAAATACTAACTACTGACTACCAACTACTAACTACTAACTGCTAACTACTAACTACTAACTACTAACTACTAACTATTAACTACTAACTACTAACTACTAACTACTAACTACTAACTACTAATTACTAACTACTAACTACTAACTACTGACTACTAACTACTAACTACTAACTACTAACTACTAACTACTAACTACTAACTACTAACTACTAACTACTAACTACTAACTACTAACTACTAACTACTAACTACTCACTACTAACTACTAACTACTAACTACTAACTACTAACTATTAACTACTAACTACTAACTACTAACTACTAACTACTAACTAATAACTACTAACTACTAACTACTAACTACTAACTACTAACTACTAACTACTAACTACTAACTACTAACTACTAACTACTAACTACTAACTACTAACTACTAACTACTAACTACTAACTACTAACTACTAACTACTAACTACTAACTACTACCTACTTAATATTAACTACTAACTACTAACTACTAACTACTAACTAATAACTACCAATTACTAACTACTAACTACTAACTACTAACTACTAACTACTAGCTACTAATTACTAATTACTAACTACTAACTACTAACTACTAACTACTAACTAATAACTACCAACTACTAACTACTAACTATTAACTACTAACTACTAACTACTAACTACTAACTACTAATTACTAATTACTAACTACTAACTACTAACTACTAACTACTAACTACTAACTACTAACTACTAACTACTAACTACTAACTACTAACTACTAACTACTAACTACTAACTACTAACTACTAACTACTAACTACTAACTACTAACTACTAACTACTAACTACTAACTACTAACTACTAACTACTAAATACTAACTACTGACTACCAACTACTAACTACTAACTGCTAACTACTAACTACTAACTACTAACTACTAACTATTAACTACTAACTACTAACTACTAACTACTAACTACTAACTACTAACTACTAACTACTAATTACTAACTACTAACTACTAACTACTAACTACTAACTACTAACTACTAACTACTAACTACTAACTACTAACTACTAACTACTAACTACTAACTACTAACTACTAACTACTCACTACTAACTACTAACTACTAACTACTAACTACTAACTATTAACTACTAACTACTAACTACTAACTACTAACTACTAACTACTAACTACTAACTACTAACTACTAACTACTAACTACTAACTACTAACTACTAACTACTAACTACTAACTACTAACTACTAACTACTAACTACTAACTACTAACTACTAACTACTAACTACTAACTACTAACTACTAACTACTAAATACTAACTACTGACTACCAACTACTAACTACTAACTGCTAACTACTAACTACTAACTACTAACTACTAACTATTAACTACTAACTACTAACTACTAACTACTAACTACTAATTACTAACTACTAACTACTAACTACTAACTACTAACTACTAACTACAAACTACTAACTACTAACTACTAACTACTAACTACTAACTACTAACTACTAACTACTAACTACTAACTACTCACTACTAACTACTAACTACTAACTACTAACTACTAACTACTAACTATTAACTATTAACTACTAACTACTAACTACTAACTACTAACTACTAACTACTAACTACTAACTACCAACTACTAACTACCAACTACTAACTACTAACTGCTAACTACTAACTACTAACTACTAACTACTAACTATTAACTACTAACTACTAACTACTAACTACTAACTACTAATTACTAACTACTAACTACTAACTACTAACTACTAACTACTAACTACAAACTACTAACTACTAACTACTAACTACTAACTACTAACTACTAACTACTAACTACTAACTACTAACTACTCACTACTAACTACTAACTACTAACTACTAACTACTAACTACTAACTATTAACTATTAACTACTAACTACTAACTACTAACTACTAACTACTAACTACTAACTACTAACTACTAACTACTAACTACTAACTACTAACTACTAACTACTAACTACTAACTACTAACTACTAACTACTAACTACTAACTACTAACTACTAACTACTAACTACTAACTACTAACTACTAACTACTAATTACTAACTACTAACTACTAACTACTGACTACTAACTACTAACTACTAACTACTAACTACTAACTACTAACTACTAACTACTAACTACTAACTACTAACTACTAACTACTAACTACTAACTACTAACTACTCACTACTAACTACTAACTACTAACTACTAACTACTAACTACTAACTACTAACTACTAACTACTAACTACTAACTACTAACTACTAACTACTAACTACTAACTACTAACTACTAACTACTAACTACTAACTACTAACTACTAACTACTAACTACTAACTACTAACTACTAACTACTAACTACTAACTACTAACTACTAACTACTAACTACTAACTACTAACTACTAACTACTAACTACTAACTACTAACTACTAACTACTAACTACTAACTACTAACTAATAACTACCAATTACTAACTACTAACTACTAACTACTAACTACTAACTACTAGCTACTAATTACTAATTACTAACTACTAACTACTAACTACTAACTACTAACTAATAACTACCAACTACTAACTACTAACTACTAACTACTAACTACTAACTACTAACTACTAACTACTAACTACTAACTACTAACTACTAACTACTAACTACTAACTACTAACTACTAACTACTAACTACTAACTACTAACTACTAACTACTAACTACTAACTACTAACTACTAACTACTAACTACTAACTACTAACTACTAACTACTAATTACTAACTACTAACTACTAACTACTAACTACTAACTACTAACTACTAAATACTAACTACTAACTACCAACTACTAATTACTAACTACTAACTACCAACTACTAACTACTAACTGCTAACTACTAACTACTAACTACTAACTACTAACTACTAACTACTAACTACTAACTACTAACTACTAACTACTAACTACTAACTACTAACTACTAATTACTAATTACTAACTACTAACTACTAACTACTAACTACTAACTACTAACTACTAACTACTAACTACTAACTACTAACTACTAACTACTAACTACTAACTACTAACTACTAACTACTAACTACTAACTACTAACTACTAACTACTAACTACTAATTACTAATTACTAACTACTAACTACTAACTACTAACTACTAACTACTAACTACTAACTACTAACTACTAACTACTAACTACTAACTACTAACTACTAACTACTAACTACTAACTACTAACTACTAACTACTAACTACTACTAACTACTAACTACTAACTACTAACTACTAACTACTAACTACTAACTACTAACTACTAACTACTAACTACTACCTACTAACTATTAACTACTAACTACTAACTACTAACTACTAACTAATAACTACCAATTACTAACTACTAACTACTAACTACTAACTACTAACTACTAACTACTAGCTACTAATTACTAATTACTAACTACTAACTACTAACTGCTAACTACTAACTAATAACTACGAACTACTAACTACTAACTATTAACTACTAACTACTAACTACTAACTACTAACTACTAATTACTAATTACTAACTACTAACTACTAACTACTAACTACTAACTACTAACTACTAACTACTAACTACTAACTACTAACTACTAACTACTAACTACTAACTACTAACTATTAACTACTAACTACTAACTACTAACTACTAATTACTAATTACTAACTACTAACTACTAACTACTAACTACTAACTACTAACTACTAACTACTAACTACTAACTACTAACTACTAACTACTAACTACTAACTACTAACTACTAACTACTAATTACTAATTACTAACTACTAACTACTAACTACTAACTACTAACTACTAACTACTGACTACCAACTACTAACTACTAACTGCTAACTACTAACTACTAACTACTAACTACTAACTACTAACTATTAACTACTAACTACTAACTACTAACTACTAACTACTAATTACTAATTACTAACTACTAACTACTTACTACTAACTACTAACTACTAACTACTAACTACTAACTACTAACTACTAAATACTAACTACTAACTACTAACTACTAACTACTAACTACTAACTACTAACTACTAACTACTCACTACTAACTACTAACTACTAACTACTAACTACTAACTATTAACTACTAACTACTAACTACTAACTACTAACTACTAACTACTAACTACTAACTACTAACTACTAACTACTACCTACTAACTATTAACTACTAACTACTAACTACTAACTACTAACTAATAACTACCAATTACTAACTACTAACTACTAACTACTAACTACTAACTACTAACTACTAGCTACTAATTACTAATTACTAACTACTAACTACTAACTGCTAACTACTAACTAATAACTACGAACTACTAACTACTAACTATTAACTACTAACTACTAACTACTAACTACTAACTACTAATTACTAATTACTAACTACTAACTACTAACTACTAACTACTAACTACTAACTACTAACTACTAACTACTAACTACTAACTACTAACTACTAACTACTAACTACTAACTACTAACTATTAACTACTAACTACTAACTACTAACTACTAATTACTAATTACTAACTACTAACTACTAACTACTAACTACTAACTACTAACTACTAACTACTAACTACTAACTACTAACTACTAACTACTAACTACTAACTACTAACTACTAACTACTAACTACTAACTACTAACTACTAACTACTAACTACTAACTACTAATTACTAATTACTAACTACTAACTACTAACTACTAACTACTAACTACTAACTACTAACTACTAACTACTGACTACCAACTACTAACTACTAACTGCTAACTACTAACTACTAACTACTAACTACTAACTATTAACTACTAACTACTAACTACTAACTACTAACTACTAATTACTAATTACTAACTACTAACTACTTACTACTAACTACTAACTACTAACTACTAACTACTAACTACTAACTACTAACTACTAACTACTAACTACTAACTACTAACTACTAACTACTAACTACTAACTACTAACTACTCACTACTAACTACTAACTACTAACTACTAACTACTAACTACTAACTACTAACTACTAACTACTAACTACTAACTACTAACTACTAACTACTAACTACTAACTACTAACTACTAACTACTAACTACTAACTACTAACTACTAACTACTAACTACTAACTACTAACTACTAACTACTAACTACTAACTACTAACTACTAACTACTCACTACTAACTACTAACTACTAACTACTAACTACTAACTATTAACTACTAACTACTAACTACTAACTACTAACTACTAACTACTAACTACTAACTACTAACTACTAACTACTACCTACTAACTATTAACTACTAACTACTAACTACTAACTACTAACTAATAACTACCAATTACTAACTACTAACTACTAACTACTAACTACTAACTACTAACTACTAGCTACTAATTACTAATTACTAACTACTAACTACTAACTGCTAACTACTAACTAATAACTACGAACTACTAACTACTAACTATTAACTACTAACTACTAACTACTAACTACTAACTACTAATTACTAATTACTAACTACTAACTACTAACTACTAACTACTAACTACTAACTACTAACTACTAACTACTAACTACTAACTACTAACTACTAACTACTAACTACTAACTACTAACTACTAACTACTAACTACTAACTACTAATTACTAATTACTAACTACTAACTACTAACTACTAACTACTAACTACTAACTACTAACTACTAACTACTAACTACTAACTACTAACTACTAACTACTAACTACTAACTACTAACTACTAACTACTAACTACTAACTACTAACTACTAACTACTAATTACTAATTACTAACTACTAACTACTAACTACTAACTACTAACTACTAACTACTAACTACTAACTACTGACTACCAACTACTAACTACTAACTGCTAACTACTAACTACTAACTACTAACTACTAACTACTAACTATTAACTACTAACTACTAACTACTAACTACTAACTACTAATTACTAATTACTAACTACTAACTACTTACTACTAACTACTAACTACTAACTACTAACTACTAACTACTAACTACTAACTACTAACTACTAACTACTAACTACTAACTACTAACTACTAACTACTAACTACTAACTACTAACTACTCACTACTAACTACTAACTACTAACTACTAACTACTAACTACTAACTACTAACTATTAACTACTAACTACTAACTACTAACTACTAACTACTAACTACTAACTACTAACTACTAACTACTAACTACTAACTACTAACTACTAACTACTAACTACTAACTACTAACTACTAACTACTAACTACTAACTACTAACTACTAACTACTAACTACTTACTACTAACTACTAACTACTAACTACTAACTACTAACTACTAACTACTAACTACTAACTACTAACTACTAACTACTAACTACTAACTACTAACTACTAACTACTAACTACTAACTACTAACTACTATATACTAACTACTAACTACTAACTACTAACTACTAACTACTAACTACTAACTACTAACTACTAACTACTAACTACTAACTACTAACTACTAACTACAAACTACTAACTACTAACTACTAACTACTAACTACTAACTACTAACTACTAACTACTAACTACTAAATACTATATACTAACTACTAACTACTATATACTAACTACTAACTACTAACTACTAACTACTAACTACTAACTACTAACTACTAACTACTAACTACTAACTACTAACTACTAACTACTAACTACTAACTACTAACTACTGACTACCAACTACTAACTACTAACTGCTAACTACTAACTACTAACTACTAACTACTAACTACTAACTATTAACTACTTACTACTGACTACCAACTACTAACTACTAATTACTAACTACTAACTACTAACTACTAACTACTAACTACTAACTACTGACTACCAACTACTAACTACTAACTGCTAACTACTAACTACTAACTACTAACTACTAACTATTAACTACTTACTACTAACTACTAACTACTAACTACTAATTACTAATTACTAACTACTAACTACTTACTACTAACTACTAACTACTAACTACTAACTACTAACTACTAACTACTAACTACTAACTACTAACTACTAACTACTAACTACTAACTACTAACTACTAACTACTAACTACTCACTACTAACTACTAACTACTAACTACTAACTACTAACTACTAACTATTAACTACTAACTACTAACTACTAACTACTAACTACTAACTACTAACTACTAACTACTAACTACTAACTACTACCTACTAACTATTAACTACTAACTACTAACTACTAACTACTAACTACTAACTAATAACTACCAATTACTAACTACTAACTACTAACTACTAACTACTAACTACTAACTACTAGCTACTAATTACTAATTACTAACTACTAACTACTAACTGCTAACTACTAACTAATAACTACGAACTACTAACTACTAACTATTAACTACTAACTACTAACTACTAACTACTAACTACTAACTACTAATTACTAATTACTAACTACTAACTACTAACTACTAACTACTAACTACTAACTACTAACTACTAACTACTAACTACTAACTACTAACTACTAACTACTAACTACTAACTACTAACTACTAACTACTAACTACTAACTACTAACTACTAATTACTAATTACTAACTACTAACTACTAACTACTAACTACTAACTACTAACTACTAACTACTAACTACTAACTACTAACTACTAACTACTAACTACTAACTACTAACTACTAACAACTAACTACTAACTACTAACTACTAACTACTAACTACTAACTACTAATTACTAATTACTAACTACTAACTACTAACTACTAACTACTAACTACTAACTACTGACTACCAACTACTAACTACTAACTGCTAACTACTAACTACTAACTACTAACTACTAACTACTAACTATTAACTACTAACTACTAACTACTAACTACTAACTACTAATTACTAATTACTAACTACTAACTACTTACTACTAACTACTAACTACTAACTACTAACTACTAACTACTAACTACTAACTACTAACTACTAACTACTAACTACTAACTACTCACTACTAACTACTAACTACTAACTACTAACTACTAACTACTAACTACTAACTACTAACTACTAACTACTAACTACTAACTACTAACTACTAACTACTAACTACTAACCACTAACTACTAACTACCAACTACTAACTACTAACTACTAACTACTAACTACTAACTACTTACTACTAACTACTAACTACTAACTACTAACTACTAACTACTAACTACTAACTACTAACTACTAACTACTAACTACTAACTACTAACTAATAACTACCAATTACTAACTACTAACTACTAACTACTAACTACTAACTACTAGCTACTAATTACTAATTACTAACTACTAACTACTAACTACTAACTACTAACTAATAACTACCAACTACTAACTACTAACTACTAACTACTAACTACTAAATACTAACTACTAACTACTAACTACTAACTACTAACTACTAACTACTAACTACTAACTACTAACTACTAACTACTAACTACTAACTACTAACTACTAACTACTAACTACTAACTACTAACTACTAGCTACTAATTACTAACTACTAACTACTAACTACTAACTACTAACTACTAAATACTAACTACTAACTACCAACTACTAATTACTAACTACTAACTACCAACAACTAACTGCTAACTGCTAACTACTAACTACTAACTACTAACTACTAACTACTAACTACTAACTACTAACTACTAACTACTAACTACTAACTACTAACTACTAACTACTAACTTCTAACTACTAACTACTAACTACTAACTACTAACTACTAACTACTAACTACTAACTACTAACTACTAACTACTAACTAATAACTACCAACTACTAACTACTAACTACTAACTACTAACTACTAACTACTAACTACTAACTACTAACTACTAACTACTAACTACTAGCTACTAATTACTAACTACTAACTACTAACTACTAACTACTAACTACTAACTACTAAATACTAACTACTAACTACCAACTACTAATTACTAACTACTAACTACCAACAACTAACTACTAACTACTAACTATTAACTACTAACTACTAACTACTAACTACTAACTACTAATTACTAATTACTAACTACTAACTACTTACTACTAACTACTAACTACTAACTACTAACTACTAACTACTAACTACTAACTACTAACTACTAACTACTAACTACTAACTACTCACTACTAACTACTAACTACTAACTACTAACTACTAACTACTAACTATTAACTACTAACTACTAACTACTAACTACTAACTACTAACTACTAACTACTAACTACTAACCACTAACTACTAACTACCAACTACTAACTACTAACTACTAACTACTAACTACTAACTACTTACTACTAACTACTAACTACTAACTACTAACTACTAACTACTAACTACTAACTACTAACTACTAACTACTAACTACTAACTACTAACTAATAACTACCAATTACTAACTACTAACTACTAACTACTAACTACTAACTACTAACTACTAGCTACTAATTACTAATTACTAACTACTAACTACTAACTACTAACTACTAACTAATAACTACCAACTACTAACTACTAACTACTAACTACTAACTACTAAATACTAACTACTAACTACTAACTACTAACTACTAACTACTAACTACTAACTACTAACTACTAACTACTAACTACTAACTACTAACTACTAACTACTAACTACTAACTACTAACTACTAACTACTAGCTACTAATTACTAACTACTAACTACTAACTACTAACTACTAACTACTAACTACTAAATACTAACTACTAACTACCAACTACTAATTACTAACTACTAACTACCAACAACTAACTGCTAACTGCTAACTACTAACTACTAACTACTAACTACTAACTACTAACTACTAACTACTAACTACTAACTACTAACTACTAACTACTAACTACTAACTACTAACTTCTAACTACTAACTACTAACTACTAACTACTAACTACTAACTACTAACTACTAACTACTAACTACTAACTACTAACTAATAACTACCAACTACTAACTACTAACTACTAACTACTAACTACTAACTACTAACTACTAACTACTAACTACTAACTACTAAATACTAACTACCAGCTACTAACCACTAACTACTAACTACTAACTACTAACTACTAGCTACTAATTACTAACTACTAACTACTAACTACTAACTACTAACTTCTAACTACAAAATACTAACTACTAAACTACCAACTACTAATTACTAACTACTAACTACCAACTACTAACTACTAAATGCTAACTACTAACTACTAACTACTAACTACTAACTACTAACTACTAACTACTAACTACTAACTACTAACTACTAACTACTAACTACTAACTACTAACTACTAACTACTAACTACTAACTACCAACTACTAACTACTAACTACTAACTACTAACTACTAACTACTAACTACTAACTACTAACTACTAACTACTAACTACTAACTACTAACTACTAACTACTAACTACTAACTACTAACTACTAACTACTAACTACTAACTACTAACTACTAAATACTAACTACTAACTACTAACTACTAACTACTAATTACTAAATACTAACTACTAACTACTAATTACTAACTACTAACTACTAACTACTAACTAATAACTACTAACTACTAACTACTAACTACTAACTACTAACTACTAACTACTAACTACTAACTACTAACTACTAACTAATAACTACCAATTACTAACTACTAACTAGTAACTACTAGCGACTAATTACTAATTACTAACTACTAACTACTAACTGCTAACTACTAACTACTAACTACTAACTACCAACAACTAACTACTAACTAGTAACTACTAACTACTAACTACTAACTACTAACTACTAACTACTAAATACTAACTACTAACTACTAACTACTAACTACTAACTACTAACTACTAACTACTAACTACTAGCTACTAATTACTAACTAGAAACTACTAATTACTAACTACTAACTACCAACTACTAACTACTAACTGCTAACTACTAACTACTAACTACTAACTACTAACTACTAACTACTAACTACTAACTTCTAACTACTAACTACTAACTACTAACTACTAACTACTAACTACTAACTACTAACTACTAACTACTAACTACTAACTACTAACTACTAACTACTAACTACTAACTACTAACTACTAACTACTAACTACTAACTACTAACTACTAACTACTAACTACTAACTAAAATTACTAACTACTATCTACTAACTACTAACTACTAACTACTAACTACTAAATACTAACTACTAACTACCAACTACTAATTACTAACTACTAACTACCAACTACTAACTACTAACTGCTAACTACTAACTACTAACTACTAACTACTAACTACTAACTACTAACTACTAACTACTAACTACTAACTACTAAATACTAACTACCAGCTACTAACCACTAACTACTAACTACTAACTACTAACTACTAGCTACTAATTACTAACTACTAACTACTAACTACTAACTACTAACTTCTAACTACAAAATACTAACTACTAACTACCAACTACTAATTACTAACTACTAACTACTAAATACTAACTACCAGCTACTAACCACTAACTACTAACTACTAACTACTAACTACTAGCTACTAATTACTAACTACTAACTACTAACTACTAACTACTAACTTCTAACTACAAAATACTAACTACTAACTACCAACTACTAATTACTAACTACTAACTACCAACTACTAACTACTAAATGCTAACTACTAACTACTAACTACTAACTACTAACTACTAACTACTAACTACTAACTACTAACTACTAACTACTAACTACTAACTACTAACTACTAACTACTAACTACTAACTACCAACTACTAACTACTAACTACTAACTACTAACTACTAACTACTAACTACTAACTACTAACTACTAACTACTAACTACTAACTACTAACTACTAACTACTAACTACTAACTACTAACTACTAACTACTAACTACTAACTACTAAATACTAACTACTAACTACTAACTACTAACTACTAATTACTAAATACTAACTACTAACTACTAATTACTAACTACTAACTACTAACTACTAACTAATAACTACTAACTACTAACTACTAACTACTAACTACTAACTACTAACTACTAACTACTAACTACTAACTACTAACTAATAACTACCAATTACTAACTACTAACTAGTAACTACTAGCGACTAATTACTAATTACTAACTACTAACTACTAACTGCTAACTACTAACTACTAACTACTAACTACCAACAACTAACTACTAACTAGTAACTACTAACTACTAACTACTAACTACTAACTACTAACTACTAAATACTAACCACTAACTACTAACTACTAACTACTAACTACTAACTACTAACTACTAACTACTAGCTACTAATTACTAACTAGAAACTACTAATTACTAACTACTAACTACCAACTACTAACTACTAACTGCTAACTACTAACTACTAACTACTAACTACTAACTACTAACTACTAACTACTAACTTCTAACTACTAACTACTAACTACTAACTACTAACTACTAACTACTAACTACTAACTACTAACTACTAACTACTAACTACTAACTACTAACTACTAACTACTAACTACTAACTACTAACTACTAACTACTAACTACTAACTACTAACTACTAACTACTAACTACTAACTAAATTACTAACTACTATCTACTAACTACTAACTACTAACTACTAACTACTAAATACTAACTACTAACTACCAACTACTAATTACTAACTACTAACTACCAACTACTAACTACTAACTGCTAACTACTAACTACTAACTACTAACTACTAACTACTAACTACTAACTACTAACTACTAACTACTAACTACTGACTACTAACTACTAACTACTAACTACTAACTACTAACTACTAACTACTAACTACTAACTACTAACTACTAAGTACTAACTACTAACTACTAACTACTAACTAATAACTACTAACTACTAACTACTAACTACTAACTACTAACTACAAATTACTAACTACTAACTACTACCTACTACCTACTAACTACTAACTATTAACTTCTAACTACTAACTACTAACTACTAACTACTAACTACTAACTACTAACTACTAACTACTAACTACTAACTACTAACTACTAACTACTAACTACTAACTACTAACTACTAACTAATAACTACTAACTACTAACTACTAACTACTAACTACTAACTACTAACTACTAACTACTAACTACTAACTACTAACTACTAACTACTAACTACTAACTACTAACTACTAAATACTAACTACTGACTACCAACTACTAACTACTAACTGCTAACTACTAACTACTAACTACTAACTACTAACTACTAACTACTAACTATTAACTACTAACTACTAACTACTAACTACTAATTACTAATTACTAACTACTAACTACTAACTACTAACTACTAAACTACTAACTACTAACTAGTAACTACTAACTACTAACTACTAACTACTAACTACTAACTACTAACTACTAACTACTAACTACTAACTACTAACTACTAACTAATAACTACTAACTACTAACTACTAACTACTCACTACTAACTACTAACTACTAACTACTAACTACTAACTACTAACTATTAACTACTAACTACTAACTACTAACTACTAACTACTAACTACTAACTACTAACTACTAACTACTAACTACTAACTACTAACTACTAACTACTAACTACTAACTACTAACTACTAACTACTAACTACTAACTACTAACTACTAACTACTAACTACTAACTACTAACTACTAACTAATAACTACTAACTACTAACCACTAACTACTAACTACTAACTACTAATTACTAACTACTAACTACTAACTACTAACTACTAAATACTAACTACTAACTACCAACTACTAATTACCAACTACTAACTACCAACTACTAACTACTAACTGCTAACTACTAACTACTAACTACTAACTACTAACTACTAACTACTAACTACTAACTACTAACTAGTAACTACTAACTACTAACTACTAACTACTAACTACTAACTACTAACTACTACCTACTACCTACTAACTACTAACTATTAACTTCTAACTACTAACTACTAACTACTAACTACTAACTACTAACTACTAACTACTAACTACTAACTACTAACTACTAACTACTAACTACTAACTACTAACTACTAACTACTAACTACTAACTACTAACTACTAACTACTAACTAATAACTACTAACTACTAACTACTAACTACTAACTACTAACTACTAACTACTAACTACTAACTACTAACTACTAACTACTAACTACTAAATACTAACTACTGACTACCCAACTACTAACTACTAACTGCTAACTACTAACTACTAACTACTAACTACTAACTACTAACTACTAACTATTAACTACTAACTACTAACTACTAACTACTAATTACTAATTACTAACTACTAACTACTAACTACTAACTACTAACTACTAACTACTAACTAGTAACTACTAACTACTAACTACTAACTACTAACTACTAACTACTAACTACTAACTACTAACTACTAACTACTAACTACTAACTACTAACTACTAACTACTAACTACTAACTACTAACTACTAACTACTCACTACTAACTACTAACTACTAACTACTAACTACTAACTATTAACTACTAACTACTAACTACTAACTACTAACTACTAACTACTAACTACTAACTACTAACTACTAATTACTAACTACTAACTACTAACTACTAACTACTAACTACTAACTACTAACTACTAACTAATAACTACTAACTACTAACCACTAACTACTAACTACTAACTACTAATTACTAACTACTAACTACTAACTACTAACTACTAACTACTAAATACTAACTACTAACTAGCAACTACTAATTACCAACTACTAACTACCAACTACTAACTACTAACTGCTAACTACTAACTACTAACTACTAACTACTAACTACTAACTACTAACTACTAACTACTAACTACTAACTACTAACTACTAACTAACTAACTGCTAACTACTACTAACTACTAACTACTAACTACTAACTACTAGCTACTAACTACTAACTACTAACTACTAACTACTAACTAATAACTACTAACTACTAACTACTAACTACTAACTATTAACTACTAACTACTAACTACTAATTACTAACTACTAACTACTAACTACTAACTACTAACTACTAACTACTAACTACTAACTACTAACTACTAACTACTAACTACTAACTACTAACTACTAACTACTAACCACTAACTACTAACTACTAATTACTAACTACTAACTACTACCTACTAACTACTAACTACTAACTACTAACTTCTAACAACTAACTACTAACTACTAACTACTACTAACTACTAACTACTAACTACTAACTACTAACTACTAACTACTAACTACTAACTACTAACTACTAACTACTAACTACTAACTACTAACTACTAACTACTAACTACTAACTACTAACTACTAACTACTAACTACTAACTACTAACTACTAACTACTAACTACTAACTACTAACTACTAACTACTAACTACTAACTACTAAATACTAACTACTGACTACCAACTACTAACTACTTACTGCTAACTACTAACTACTAACTACTAACTACTAACTACTAACTACTAACTACTAACTACTAACTACTAACTACTAACTACTAACTACTAACTACTAATTACTAACTACTAACTACTAACTACTAACTACTAACTACTAACTACTAACTACTAACTACTAACTACTAACTACTAACTACTAACTACTAACTACTAACTACTAACTACTAACTACTAACTACTAACTACTAACTACTAACTACTAACTACTAACTACTAACTACTAACTACTAACTACTAACTACTAACTACTAACTACTAACTACTAACTACTAACTACTAACTACTATCTACTAACTACTAACTACTAACTACTAACTACTAACTACTAACTACTAACTACTAACTACTAACTAATAACTACCAATTACTAACTACTAACTACTAACTACTAACTACTAGCTACTAAGTACTAATTACTAACTACTAACTACTAACTACTAACTACTAACTAATAACTACCAACTACTAACTACTAACTACTAACTACTAACTACTAACTACTAACTACTAACTACTAACTACTAAATACTAACTACTAACTACTAACTACTAACTACTAACTACTAACTACTAACTACTAACTACTAACTACTAACTACTAGCTACTAATTACTAACTACTAACTACTAACTACTAACTACTAACTCCTAACTACTAAATACTAACTACTAACTACCAACTGCTAATTACTAACTACCAACTACCAACTACTAACTACTAACTGCTAACTACTAACTACTAACTACTAACTACTAACTACTAACTACTAACTACTAACTACTAACTACTAACTACTAACTACTAACTTCTAACTTCTAACTACTAACTACTAACTACTAACTACTAACTGCTAACTACAAACTACTAACTACTAACTACTAACTACTAACTACTAACTACTAACTACAAACTAATAACTACCAACTACTAACTACTAACTACTAACTACTAACTAGTAACTACTAACTACTAAATACTAACTACTAACTACTAACTACTAACTACTAACTACTAACTACTAACTACTAACTACTAACTACTAGCCACTAATTACTAACTACTAACTACTAACTACTAACTACTAACTACTAACTACTGACTACTAAATACTAACTACTAACTACCAACTACTAATTACTAACTACTAACTACCAACTACTAACTACTAAATGCTAACTACTAACTACTAACTACTAACTATTAACTACTAACTGCTAACTACTAACTACTAACTACTAACCACTAACTACTAACTACTAACTACTAACTACTAACTACTAACTACTAACTACTAACTACTAACTACTAACTACTAACTACTAACTACTGACTACTAACTACTAACTACTAACTACTAACTACTAACTACTAACTACTAACTACTAACTACTAACAACTAACTACTAACTACTAACTAATAACTACTAACTACTAACTACTAACTACTAACTACTAACTACTAATTACTAAATACTAACTACTAACTACTAACTACAAACTACTAAATACTAACTACTAACTACTAACTACTAACTACTAACTACTAACTACTAACTACTAACTACTAACTACTAACTACTAACTACTAACTACTAACTACTAGCTACTAATTACTAACTAGAAACTACTAATTACTAACTACTAACTACCAACTACTAACTACTAACTGCTAACTACTAACTACTAACTACTAACTACTAACTGCTAACTACTAACTACTAACTTCTAACTACTAACTACTAACTACTAACTACTAACTACTAACTACTAACTACCAACTACTAACTACTAACTACTAACTACTAACTACTAACTACTAACTACTAACTACTAACTACTAACTACTAACTACTAACTACTAACTACTGACTACTAACTACTAACTACTAACTACTAACTACTAACTACTAACTACTAACTACTAACTACTAACTACTAACTACTAACTACTAACTACTAACTACTAACTACTAACTACTAACTACTAATTACTAACTACTAACTACTAACTACTAACTACTAACTACTAACTACTAACTACTAACTACTAACTACTAACTACTAACTACTAACTACTAACTACTAACTACTAAGTACTAACTACTAACTACTAACTACTAACTACTAACTACTAACTACTAAATACTAACTACTAACTACCAACTACTAATTACTAACTACTAACTACCAACTACTAACTACTAAATGCTAACTACTAACTACTAACTACTAACTACTAACTACTAACTACTAACTACTAACTACTAACTACTAACTACTAACTACTAACTACTAACTACTAACTACTAACTACTAACTACTAACTACTAACTACTAACTACTAACTACTAACTACTAACTACTAACTACTAACTACTAACTACTAACTACTAACTACTAACTACTAACTACTAACTACTAACTACTAACTACTAACTACTGACTACTAACTACTAACTACTAACTACTAACTACTAACTACTAACGACTAACTACTAACTACTAACTACTAACTACTAACTACTAACTACTAACTACTAACTACTAACTACTAACTACTAACTACTAACTACTAACTACTAACTACTAACTACTAACTACTAACTACTAACTACTAACTACTAACTACTATCTACTAACTACTAACTACTAACTACTAACTACTAACTACTAACTACTAACTACTAACTACTAACTACTAACTACTAACTACTAACTACTAACTACTAACTACTAACTATTAACTACTAACTACTAACTACTAACTACTAACTACTAATTACTAAATACTAACTACTAACTACTAACTACTAACTACTAACTACTAACTACTAACTACTAACTACTAACCACTAACTAATAACTACCAATTACTAACTACTAACTACTAACTACTAGCTACTAATTACTAATTACTAACTACTAACTACTAACTGCTAACTACTAACTACTAACTAATAACTACTAACTACTAACTACTAACTACTAACTACTAACTACTAACTACTAACTACTAACTACTAACTACTAAATACTAACTACTAACTACTAACTACTAACTACTAACTACTAACTACTAACTACTAACTACTAACTACTAACTACTAGCTACTAATTACTAACTAGAAACTACTAATTACTAACTACTAACTACCAACTACTAACTACTAACTGCTAACTACTAACTACTAACTACTAAATACTAACTACTAACTTCTAAATACTAACTACTAACTACTAACTACTAACTACTAACTACTAACTACTAACTACTAGCTACTAACTACTAACTACTAACTACTAACTACTAACTACTAACTACTAACTACTAACTACTAACTACTAACTACTAACTACTAACTACTAACTACTAATTACTAACTACTAACTACTAACTACTAACTACTAACTACTAACTACTAACTACTAACTACTAACTGCTAACTACTAACTACTAACTACTAACTACTAACTACTAACTACTAACTACTAACTACTAACTACTGACTACTAACTTCTAACTACTAATTACTAACTACTAACTACTAACTACTAACTACTAACTACTAACTACTAACTACTAACTACTAACTACTAACTACTAACTACTAACTACTAACTACTAACTACTAACCACTAACTAATAACTACCAATTACTAACTACTAACTACTAACTACTAACTACTAGCTACTAATTACTAATTACTAACTACTAACTACTAACTGCTAACTACTAACTACTAACTAATAACTACTAACTACTAACTACTAACTACTAACTACTAACTACTAACTACTAACTACTAACTACTAACTACTAACTACTAACTACTAAATACTAACTACTAACTACTAACTACTAACTACTAACTACTAACTACTAACTAGAAACTACTAATTACTAACTACTAACTACCAACTACTAACTACTAACTGCTAACTACTAACTACTAACTACTAACTACTAACTACTAACTTCTAACTACTAACTACTAACTACTAACTACTAACTACTAACTACTAACTACTAACTACTAGCTACTAACTACTAACTACTAACTACTAACCACTAACTAATAACTACCAATTATTAACTACTAACTACTAACTACTAGCTACTAATTACTAATTACTAACTACTAACTACTAACTGCTAACTACTAACTACTAACTAATAACTACTAACTACTAACTACTAACTACTAACTACTAACTACTAACTACTAACTACTAACTACTAACTACTAACTACTAACTACTAAATACTAACTACTAACTACTAACTACTAACTACTAACTACTAACTACTAACTACTAACTACTAACTACTAACTACTAACTACTAACTACTAACTACTAACTACTAACTACTAACTACTAGCTACTAACTACTAACTACTAACTACTAACTACTAACTACTAACTACTAACTACTAACTACTAACTACTAACTACTAACTACTAACTACTAACTACTAACTACTAACTACTAACTACTAACTACTAACTACTAACTACTAACTACTAGCTACTAACTACTGACTACTAACTTCTAACTACTAATTACTAACTACTAACTACTAACTACTAACTACTAACTACTAACTACTAGCTACTAACTACTAACTACTAACTACTAACTACTAACTACTAACTACTAACTACTAACTACTAACTACTAACTACTAACTACTAACTACTAATTACTAACTAGAAACTACTAATTACTAACTACTAACTACCAACTACTAACTACTAACTGCTAACTGCTAACTACTAACTACTAACTACTAACTACTAACTTCTAACTACTAACTACTAACTACTAACTACTAACTACTAACTACTAACTACTAACTACTAACTACTAACTACTAGCTACTAACTACTAACTATTAAGTACTAACTACTAACTACTAACTACTAACTACTAACTACTAACTACTAACTACTATTTACTAATTACTAACTACTAACTACTAACTACTAACTACTAACTACTAACTACTAACTACTAACTACTAACTACTAACTACTAACTACTAACTACTAACTACTGACTACTAACTACTAAGTACTAACTACTAACTACTAACTACTGACTACTAACTTCTAACTACTAATTACTAACTACTAACTACTAACTACTAACTACTAACTACTAACTACTAACTACTAACTACTAACTACTAACTACTAACTACCAACTACTAACTACTAACTACTAACTACTAACTACTAACTACTAACTACTAACTACTAACTACTAACTACTAACTACTAACTACTAACTACTAACTATTAACTACTAACTACTAACTACTAACTACTAACTAATAATTACCAATTACTAACTACTAACTACTAACTACTAACTACTAGCTACTAATTACTAATTACTAACTACTAACTACTAACTACTAACTACTAACTACTAACTAATAACTACCAACTACTAACTACTAACTACTAATTACTAACTACTAACTACTAGCTACTAATTACTAACTACTAACTACTAACTACTAACTACTAACTATAACTACTAACTACTAACTACTAAATACTAACTACTAACTACCAACTACTAATTACTAACTACTAACTACCAACTACTAACTACTAACTGCTAACTACTAACTACTAACTACTAACTACTAACTACTAACTACTAACTACTAATTACTAACTATTAACTACTAACTACTAACTACTAACTACTAACTACTAACTACTAGGTACTAACTACTAACTACTAACTACTGACTCCTAACTTCTAACTACTAACTACTAACTACTAACTACTAACTACTTACTACTAACTACTAACTACTAACTACTAACTACTAACTACTAACTACTAACTACTAACTACTAACTACTAACTACTAACTACTAACTACTAACTACTAAATACTAACTACTAACTACCAACTACTAACTAATAACTACTAACTACCAACTACTAACTACTAACTGCTAACTACTAACTACTAACTACTAACTGCTAACTACTAACTACTAACTACTAACTACTAACTACTAACTACTAACTGTTAACTACTAACTACTAACTACTAACTACTAACTACTAACTACTAACTACTAACTACTAACTACTAACTACTAACTACTAACTACTAACTACTAACTACTAACTACTAACTACTAACTACTAACTACTAACTACTAACTACTAACTACTAACTACTAACTACTAACTACTAACTACTAACTACTAACTACTAACTACTAACTACTAACTACTAACTACTAACTACTAACTACTAACTACTAACTACTAACTACTAACTACTAACTACTAACTACTAACTACTAACTACTAACTACTAACTACTAACTACTAACTACTAACTACTAACTACTAACTACTAACTACGAACTACTAACTACTAACTACTAACTACTAACTACTAACTACTAACTACTAACTACTAACTACTAACTACTAACTACAAACTACTAACTACTAACTACTAACTACTAACTACTAACTACTAACTACTAACTACTAACTACTAACTACTAACTACTAACTACTAACTACTAACTACTAACTAATAACTATTAATTACTAACTACTAACTACTAACTACTAGCTACTAATTACTAACTACTAACTACTAACTACTAACTACTAACTACTAACTACTAACTACTAACTGCTAACTACTAACTACTAACTACTAACTACTAACTACTAACTACTAACTACTAACTACTAACTACTAACTACTAACTACTAACTGTTAACTACTAACTACTAACTACTAACTACTAACTACTAACTACTAACTACTAACTACTAACTACTAACTACTAACTACTAACTACTAACTACTAACTACTAACTACTAACTACTAACTACTAACTACTAACTACTAACTACTAACTATTAACTACTAACTACTAACTACTAACTACTAACTACTAACTACTAACTACTAACTACTAACTACTAACTACTAACTACTAACTACTAACTACTAACTACTAACTACTAGCTACTAACTACTAACTACTAACTACTAACTACTAACTACTAACTACTAACTACTAACTACGAACTACTAACTACTAACTACTAACTACTAACTACTAACTACTAACTACTAACTACTAACTACTAACTACTAACTACTAACTACTAACTACAAACTACTAAATACTAACTACTAACTACTACCTACTAACTACTAACTACTAACTACTAACTACTAACTACTAACTACTAACTACTAACTACTAACTACTAACTACTAACTAATAACTATTAATTACTAACTACTAACTACTAACTACTAGCTACTAATTACTAACTACTAACTACTAACTACTAACTACTAACTACCAACTACTAACTACTAACTACTAACTATTAACTACCAACTACTAACTACTAACTACTAACTACTAACTTCTAGCTACTTATTACTAACTACTAACTGCTAGCTACTAATTACTAACTACTAACTACTAACTACTAACTACTAACTACTAACTACTATCTACTAACTACTTAATACTAACTACTAACTACTAACTACTAACTACTAATTACTAACTACTAACTACCAACTACTAACTACTAACTGCTAACTACTAACTACTAACTAATAACTACTAACTACTAACTACTAACTACTAACTACTAACTACTAACTACTAACTACTAACTACTAACTACTAACTACTAACTACTAACTACTAACTACTAACTACTAACTACTAACTACTAACTACTCTACTAACTACTAACTACTAACTACTAACTACTAACTACTAACTACTAACTACTAACTACTAACTACTAATTACTAACTACTAACTACTAACTACTAACAACTAACTACTAACTACTAACTACTAACTACTAACTACTAACTACTAACTACTAACTACTAACTACTAACTACTAACTACTAACTACTAACTACTAACTACTAACTACTAACTACTGGCTACTAACTACTAACTACTAACTTCTAACTACTAACTACTAACTACTAACTACTAACTACTAACTACTAACTACTAACTTCTAACTACTAACTACTAACTACTAACTACTAACTACTAACTACTAACTACTAACTAAAAACTACTAAATACTAACTACTAACTACCAACTACTAATTAATAACTGCTAACTACCAACTACTAAATACTAACTGCTAACTACTAACTACTAACTACTAACTACTAACTACTAACTACTAACTACTAACTACTAACTACTAACTACTAACTACTAACTACTAACTACTAACTACTAGCTACTAACTACTAACTACTAACTACTCTACTAACTACTAACTACTAACTACTAACTACTAACTACTAACTACTAACTACTAATTACTAACTACTAACTACTAACTACTAACTATTAACTACTAACTACTAACTACTAACTACTAACTACTAACTACTAACTACTAACTACTAACTACTAACTACTAACTACTAACTACTAACTACTAACTACTGGCTACTAACTAGTAACTACTAACTTCTAACTACTAACTACTAACTACTAACTACTAACTACTAACTACTAACTACTAACTTCTAACTACTAACTACTAACTACTAACTACTAACTACTAACTACTAACTAATAACTACTAAATACTAACTACTAACTACCAACTACTAATTAATAACTGCTAACTACCAACTACTAACTACTAACTGCTAACTACTAACTACTAACTACTAACTACTAACTACTAACTACTAACTACTAACTACTAACTACTAACTACTAACTACTAACTACTGACTACTAACTACTAACTACTAACTACTAACTACTAACTACTAACTACTAACTACTAACTACTAACTACTAACTACTAACTACTAACTACTAACTACTAACTACTAGCTACTAACTACTAACTACTAACTACTAACTACTAACTACTAACTACTAACTACTAACTACTAACTACTAACTACTAACTACTAACTACTAACTACTAACTACTAACTACTAACTACTAACTACTAACTACTAACTACTAACTACTAACTACTAACTACTAACTACTAACTACTAGCTACTAACTACTAACTACTAACTACTAACTACTAACTACTAACTACTAACTACTAACTACTAACTACTAACTACTAACTACTAACTACTAACTACTAACTACTAACTACTAACTACTAAATACTAACTACTAACTACTAACTACTAACTACTAACTACTAACTACTAACTACTAACTACTAACTACTAACTACTAACTACTAACTACTAACTACTAACTACTAACTACTAACTACTAACTACTAACTACTAACTACTAACTACTAACTACTAACTACTAACTACTAACTACCTACTACTAACTACTAACTACTAACTACTAACTACTAACTACTAACTACTAACTACTAACCACTAACTACTAACTACTAACTACTAACTACTAACTACTAACTACTAACTACTAGCTACTAACTACTAACTACTAGCTACTAATTACTAACTACTAACTACTGACTACTAACTACTAACTACTAACTACTAACTACTAACTACTAACTACTAACTACTAACTACTAACTACTAACTACTAACTACTTACTACTAACTACTAACTACTAACTACTAACTATTTACTACTAACTACTAACTACTAACTTCTAAATACTAACAACTAACTACCAACTACTAACCACTAACTGCTAACTACTAACTACTAACTACAAACTACTAACTACTAACTACTAACTACTAACTACTAACTACTAACTACTAACGACTAACTACTAACTAGTAGCTACTAACTACTAACTATACTATTAACTACTAACTACTAACTACTAACTACTAACTACTAACTACTAACTACTAACTACTAACTACTAACTACTAACTACTAACTACTAACTACTAACTACTTACTACAAACTACTAACTACTAACTACTAACTATTTACTACTAACTACTAACTACTAACTTCTAAATACTAACTACTAACTACCAACTACTAACCACTAACTGCTAACTACTAACTACTAACTACAAATTACTAACTACTAACTACTAACTACTAACTACTAACTACTAACTACTAACTACTAACTACTAACTACTAACTAGTAGCTACTAACTACTAACTATACTATTAACTACTAACTACTAACTACTAACTACTAACTACTAACTACTAACTACTAACTACTAACTACTAACTACTAACCACTAACTACTAACTACTAGCTACTAATTACTAACTACTAACTACTAACTACTGACTACTAACTACTAACTACTAACTACTAACTACTAACTACTAACTACTAACTACTTAATACTAACTACTAACTACTAACTATTAACTACTAACTACTAACTACTAACTACTAACTACTAACTACTAACTACTAACTACTAACTACTAACTACTAACTACTAACTACCAACTACTAACTACTAACTACTAACTACTAACTACTAACTACTAACTACTAACTACTAACTACTAACTACTAACTACTAACTACTAACTACTAACTACTAATTACTAACTACTAACTACTTACTACTAACTACTAACTACTAACTACTAACTACTAACTACTAACTACTAACTTCTAAATACTAACTACTAACTACCAACTGCTAACCACTAACTGCTAACTACTAACTACTAACTACAAACTACTAACTACTAACTACTAACTACTAACTACTAACTACTAACTACTAACTATTAACTACTAACTACTGACTACTAACTACTAACTACTAACTACTAACTACTAACTACTAACTACTTAATACTAACTACTAACTACTAACTACTAACTACTAACTACTAACTACTAACTACTAACTACTAACTAGTAGCTACTAACTACTAACTATACTATTAACTACTAACTACTAACTACTAACTACTAACTGCTAACTAATAACTACTAACTACTAACTACTAACTACTAACCACTAACTACTAACTACTAACTACTAACCACTAACTACTAACTACTAGCTACTAATTACAAACTACTAACTTCTAACTACTGACTACTAACTACTAACTACTAACTACTAACTACTAACTACTAACTACTTAATACTAACTACTAACTACTAACTACTAACTACTAAATACTAACTACTAACTACTAACTACTAACTACTAACTACTAACTACTAACTACTAACTACTAACTACTAACTACTAAATACTAACTACTAACTACTAACTACTAACTACTAACTACTAACTACTAACTACTAACTACTAACTACTAACTACTAACTACTTACTACTAACTACTAACTACTAACTACTAACTACTAACTACTAACTACTAACTACTGACTACTAACTACTAACTACTAACTTCTAATTACTAAATACTAACTACCAACTACTAACCACTAACTGCTAACTACTAACTACTAACTACAAACTACTAGCTACTAACTACTAACTACTAACTACTAACTACTAACTACTAACTACTAACTACTTACTACTAACTACTAACTACTAACTACTAACTAGTAACTACTAACTACTAACTACTAACTACTAACTTCTAATTACTAAATACTAACTACCAACTACTAACCACTAACTGCTAACTACTAACTACTAACTACAAACTACTAGCTACTAACTACTAACTACTAACTACTAACTACTAACTACTAACTACTAACTACTAACTACTAACTAGTAGCTACTAACTACTAACTATACTATTAACTACTAACTACTAACTACTAACTACTAACTACTAACTACTAACTACTAACTACTAACTACTAACTACTAACCACTAACTACTAACTACTAACTACTAACTACTAACCACTAACTACTAACTACTAGCTACTAATTACAAACTACTAACTACTAACTACTGACTACTAACTACTAACTACTAACTACTAACTACTAACTACTAACTACTAACTACTAACTACTTAATACTAACTACTAACTACTAACTACTAACTACTAACTACTAACTACTAACTACTAACTACTAACTACTAACTACTAACTACTAACTACTAACTACTAACTACTAACTACTAACTACTAACTACTAACTACTAACTACTAACTACTAACTACTAACTACTAACTACTAACTACTAACTACTAACTACTAACTACTAACTACTAACTACTAACTACTTACTACTAACTACTAACTACTAACTACTAACTACTAACTACTAACTACTAACTACTAACTACTAACTTCTAATTACTAAATACTAACTACCAACTACTAACCACTAACTGCTAACTACTAACTACTAACTACAAACTACTAGCTACTAACTACTAACTACTAACTACTAACTACTAACTATTAACTACTAACTAGTAGCTACTAACTACTAACTATACTATTAACTACTAACTACTAACTACTAACTACTAACTACTAACTACTAACTACTAACTACTAACTACTAACCACTAACTACTAACTACTAACTACTAAATACTAACTACTAACTACCAACTACTAACTACTAACTGCTAACTAATAACTACTAACTACTAACTACTAACTGCTAACTACTAACTACTAACTTCTAACTACTAACTAATGACTACTAACTACTAACTACTAACTACTAACTACTAACTACTAACTACTAACTACTAACTACTAACTACTAATTACTAACTACTAACTACTAACTACTAACTACTAACTACTAACTACTAACTATTAACTACTAACTACTAACTACTAACTACTAACTACTAACTACTAACTACTAACTACTAACTACTAACTACTAACTAATAACTACCAACTACTAACTACTAACTACTAACTACTAGCTACTAATTACTAACTACTAACTACTAACTACTAACTACTAACTACTAACTACTAACTACTAACTACTAACTACTGACTACTAACTTCTAACTACTAACTACTAACTACTAACTACTAACTACTAACTACTAACTACTAACTACTAACTACTAACTACTAACTACTAACTACTAACTACTAACTACTAACTACTATATACTAACTACTAACTACTAACTACTAACTACTAACTACTAACTACTAACTACTAACTACTAACTACTAACTACTAACTACTAACTACTAACTACTAACTACTAACTACTAACTACTAACTACTAACTACTAACTACTAACTACTAACTACTAACTACTAACTACTAACTACTAACTACTAACTACTAACTACTAACTACTAACTACTAACTACTTACTACTAACTACTAACTACTAACTACTAACTACTAAATACTAACTACTAACTACTAACTACTAACTACTAACTACTAACTACTAACTACTAACTACTAACTTCTAAATACTAACTACTAACTACCAACTACTAACCACTAACTGCTAACTACTAACTACTAACTACAAACTAATAACTACTAACTACTAACTACTAACTACTAACTACTAACTACTAACTACTAACTATTAACTACTAACTAGTAGCTACTAACTACTAACTATACTATTAACTACTAACTACTAACTACTAACTACTAACTACTAACTACTAACTACTAACCACTAACTACTAACTACTAACTACTAAATACTAACTACTAACTACCAACTACTAACTACTAACTGCTAACTAATAACTACTAACTACTAACTACTAACTGCTAACTACTAACTACTAACTTCTAACTACTAACTAATGACTACGAACTACTAAATACTAACTACTAACTACTAAATACTAACTACTAACTACCAACTACTAACTACTAACTGCTAACTAATAACTACTAACTACTAACTACTAACTGCTAACTACTAACTACTAACTTCTAACTACTAACTAATGACTACTAACTACTAACTACTAACTACTAACTACTAACTACTAACTACTAACTACTAACTACTAACTACTAATTACTAACTACTAACTACTAACTACTAACTACTAACTACTAACTACTAACTACTAACTACTAACTACTAACTACTAACTACTAACTACTAACTACTAACTACTAACTACTAACTACTAACTACTAACTACTAACTACTAACTAATAACTACCAACTACTAACTACTAACTACTAACTACTAGCTACTAATTACTAACTACTAACTACTAACTACTAACTACTAACTACTAACTACTAACTACTAACTACTGACTACTAACTTCTAACTACTAACTACTAACTACTAACTACTAACTACTAACTACTAACTACTAACTACTAACTACTAACTACTAACTACTAACTACTATATACTAACTACTAACTACTAACTACTAACTACTAACTACTAACTACTAACTACTAACTACTAACTACTAACTACTAACTACTAACTACTAACTACTAACTACTAACTACTAACTACTAACTACTAACTACTAACTACTAACTACTAACTACTAACTACTAACTACTAACTACTAACTACTAACTACTAACTACTAACTACTTACTACTAACTACTAACTACTAACTACTAACTACTAACTACTAAATACTAACTACTAACTACTAACTACTAACTACTAACTACTAACTACTAACTACTAACTACTAACTACTAACTACTAACTACTAACTACTAACTTCTAAATACTAACTACTAACTACCAACTACTAACCACTAACTGCTAACTACTAACTACTAACTACAAACTACTAACTACTAACTACTAACTACTAACTACTAACTACTAACTACTAACTATTAACTACTAACTAGTAGCTACTAACTACTAACTATACTATTAACTACTAACTACTAACTACTAACTACTAACTACTAACTACTAACTACTAACCACTAAATACTAACTACTAACTGCTAACTAATAACTACTAACTACTAACTACTAACTGCTAACTACTAACTACTAACTTCTAACTACTAACTAATGACTACTAACTACTAAATACTAACTACTAACTACTAATTACTAACTACTAACTACTAACTACTAACTACTAACTACTAACTACTAACTACTAACTGCTAACTACTAACTACTAACTACTAACTATTAACTACTAACTACTAACTACTAACTAATAACTACCAACTACTAACTACTAACTACTAACTACTAGCTACTAATTACTAACTACTAACTACTAACTACTAACTACTAACTACTAACTACTAACTACTAACTACTAACTACTAACTACTAACTACTAACTACTAACTACTAACTACTAACTACTAACTACTAACTACTAACAACTAACTACTATATACTAACTACTAACTACTAACTACTAACTACTAACTACTAACTACTAACTACTAACTACTAACTACTAACTACTAACTACTAACTACTAACTACTATCTACTAACTACTAACTACTAACTACTAACTACTAACTACTAACTACTAACTACTAACTACTAACTACTAACTACTAACTACTAACTACTAACTACTAACTACTAACTACTAACTACTAACTACTAACTACTAACTACTAACTACTAACTACTAACTACTAACTACTTACTACTAACTACTAACTACTAACTACTAACTACTAAATACTAACTACTAACTACTAACTACTAACTACTAACTACTAACTACTAACTACTAACTACTAACTACTAACTACTAACTACTAACTACTAACTACTAACTACTAACTACTAACTACTAACTACTAACTACTAACTACTAACTACTAACTACTAACTACTAACTACTAACTACTAACTATTAACTACTAACTAGTAGCTACTAACTACTAACTATACTATTAACTACTAACTACTAACTACTAACTACTAACTACTAACTGCTAACTACTAACCACTAACTACTAACTACTAACTACTAAATACTAACTACTAACTACCAACTACTAACTACTAACTGCTAACTAATAACTACTAACTACTAACTACTAACTACTAACTACTAACTACTAACTACTAACTAATGACTACTAACTACTAACTACTAACTACTAACTACTAACTACTAATTACTAACTACTAACTACTAACTACTAACTACTAACTACTAACTACTAACTACTAACTACTAACTACTAACTACTAACTACTAACTACTAACTACTAACTACTAACTACTAACTACTAACTACTAACTACTAACCACTAAATACTAACTACTAACTGCTATCTAATAACTACTAACTACTAACTACTAACTGCTAACTACTAACTACTAACTTCTAACTACTAACTAATGACTACTAACTACTAAATACTAACTACTAACTACTAATTACTAACTACTAACTACTAACTACTAACTACTAACTACTAACTACTAACTACTAACTACTAACTGCTAACTACTAACTACTAACTACTAACTATTAACTACTAACTACTAACTACTAACTAATAACTACCAACTACTAACTACTAACTACTAACTACTAGCTACTAATTACTAACTACTAACTACTAACTAATAACTACTAACTACTAACTACTAACTACTAACTACTAACTACTAACTACTAACTACTAACTACTAACTACTAACTACTAACTACTAACTACTAACAACTAACTACTATATACTAACTACTAACTACTAACTACTAACTACTAACTACTAACTACTAACTACTAACTACTAACTACTAACTACTAACTACTAACTACTAACTACTAACTACTAACTACTAACTACTAACTACTAACTACTAACTACTAACTACTAACTACTAACTACTAACTACTAACTACTAACTACTAACTACTAACTACTAACAACTAACTACTATATACTAACTACTAACTACTAACTACTAACTACTAACTACTAACTACTAACTACTAACTACTAACTACTAACTACTAACTACTAACTACTAACTACTAACTACTAACTACTAACTACTAACTACTAACTACTAACTACTAACTACTAACTACTAACTACTAACTACTAACTACTAACTACTAACTACTAACTACTAACTACTAACTACTAACTACTAACTACTAACTACTAACTACTAACTACTAACTACTAACTACTAACTACTAACTACTAACTACTAACTACTAACTACTAACTACTAACTACTAACTACTAACTACTAACTACTAACTACTAACTATTAACTACTAACTAGTAGCTACTAACTACTAACTATACTATTAACTACTAACTACTAACTACTAACTACTAACTACTAACTGCTAACTACTAACTACTAACTACTAACTACTAACTACTAACTACTAACTACTAACTACTAACTACTAACTACTAACTACTAACTACTAACTACTAACTACTAACTACTAACTACTAACTACTAACTACTAACTACTAACTACTAACTACTAACTACTAACTACTAACTACTAACTACTAACTACTAACTACTAACTACTAACTATTAACTACTAACTAGTAGCTACTAACTACTAACTATACTATTAACTACTAACTACTAACTACTAACTACTAACTACTAACTGCTAACTACTAACCACTAACTACTAACTACTAACTACTAAATACTAACTACTAACTACCAACTACTAACTACTAACTGCTAACTAATAACTACTAACTACTAACTACTAACTACTAACTACTAACTACTAACTACTAACTACTAACTAATGACTACTAACTACTAACTACTAACTACTAACTACTAACTACTAACTACTAACTACTAATTACTAACTACTAACTACTAACTACTAACTACTAACTACTAACTACTAACTACTAACTACTAACTACTAACTACTAACTACTAACTACTAACTACTAACTACTAACTACTAACTACTAACTACTAACTACTAACTACTAACTACTAACTGCTAACTACTAACTACTAACTACTAACTACTAACTACTAACTACTAACTAATAACTACCAACTACTAACTACTAACTACTAATTACTAGCTACTAATTACTAACTACTAACTACTAACTACTAACTACTAACTACTAACTACTAATTACTAACTACTAACTACTAACTACTAACTACTAACTACTAACTACTAACTACTAACTACTAACTACTAACTACTAACTACTAACTACTAACTACTAACTACTAACTACTAACTACTAACTACTAACTACTAACTACTAACTACTAACTACTAACTACTAACTACTAACTACTAACTACTAAATACTAACTACTAACTATTAACTACTAACTAATAACTACCAACTACTAACTACTAACTACTAACTACTAACTACTAACTACTAACTACTAACTACTAACTACTAACTACTAACTACTAACTATTAACTACTAACTAGTAGCTACTAACTACTAACTATACTATTAACTACTAACTACTAACTACTAACTACTAACTACTAACTACTAACTACTAACCACTAACTACTAACTACTAACTACTAAATACTAACTACTAACTACCAACTACTAACTACTAACTGCTAACTAATAACTTCTAACTACTAACTACTAACTACTAACTACTAACTACTAACTAATGACTACTAACTACTAACTACTAACTACTAACTACTAACTACTAACTACTAACTACTAACTACTAACTACTAACTACTAATTACTAACTACTAACTACTAACTACTAACTACTAACTACTAACTACTAACTACTAACTACTAACTACTAACTACTAACTACTAACTACTAACTACTAACTACTAACTACTAACTACTAACTACTCACTACTAACTAATAACTACCAACTACTAACTACTAACTACTAACTACTAGCTACTAATTACTAACTACTAACTACTAACTACTAACTACTAACTACTAACTACTAACTACTAACTACTAACTACTAACTACTAACTACTAACTACTAACTACTAACTACTAACTACTAACTACTAACTACTAACTACTAACTACTAACTACTAACTACTAACTACTATATACTAACTACTAACTACTAACTACTAACTACTAACTACTAACTACTAACTACTAACTACTAACTACTAACTACTAACTACTAACTACTAACTACTAACTACTAACTACTAACTACTAACTTCTAACTACTAACTACTAACTACTAACTACTAACTACTAACTACTAACTACTAACTACTAACTACTAACTACTAACTACTAACTACTTACTACTAACTACTAACTACTAACTACTAACTACTAACTACTAACTACTAACTACTAAATACTAACTACTAACTACTAACTACTAACTACTAACTACTAACTACTAACTACTAACTACTAACTACTAACTACTAACTACTAACTACTAACCACTAACTACTAACTACTAACTACTAAATACTAAATACTAACTACCAACTACTAACTACTAACTGCTAACTAATAACTACTAACTACTAACTACTAACTACTAACTACTAACTACTAACTTCTAACTACTAACTAATGACTACTAACTACTAACTACTAACTACTAACTACTCACTACTAACTACTAACTACTAACTACTAATTACTAACTACTAACTACTAACTACTAACTACTAACTACTAACTACTAACTACTAACTACTAACTACTATATACTAACTACTAACTACTAACTACTAACTACTAACTACTAACTACTAACTACTAACTACTAACTACTAACTACTAACTACTAACTACTAACTACTAACTACTAACTACTAACTACTAACTACTAACTACTAACTACTAACTACTAACTACTAACTACTAACTACTAACTACTAACTACTAACTACTAACTACTAACTACTAACTACTAACTACTAACTACTATATACTAACTACTAACTACTAACTACTAACTACTAACTACTAACTACTAACTACTAACTACTAACTACTAACTACAAACTACTAACTACTAACTACTAACTACTAACTACTAACTACTAACTACTAACTACTAACTACTAACTACTAACTACTAACTACTATATACTAACTACTAACTACTAACTACTAACTACTAACTACTAACTACTAACTACTAACTACTAACTACTAACTACTAACTACTAACTACTAACTACTAACTACTAACTACTAAATACTAACTACTAACTACTAACTACTAACTACTAACTACTAACTACTAACTACTAACTATTAACTACTAACTAGTAGCTACTAACTACTAACTATACTATTAACTACTAACTACTAACTACTAACTACTAACTACTAACTACTAACTACTAACTACTAACTACTAACTACTAACCACTAACTACTAACTACTAACTACTAAATACTAACTACTAACTACCAAACTACTAACTACTAACTGCTAACTAATAACTACTAACTTACTAACTACTAACTGCTAACTACTAACTACTAACTTCTAACTACTAACTACTGACTACTACTACTAACTACTAACTACTAACTACTCACTACTAACTACTAACTACTAACTACTAATTACTAACTACTAACTATAACTACTACTACTAACTACTAACTAGTAACTACTAACTACTATACTACTAACTACAACTACTAACTACTAACTACTAACAACTACTACTAACTACTAACTACTAACTACTAACTACTAACTACTAACTACTAACTACTAACTACTAACTACTAACTACTAACTACTAACTACTAACTACTAACTACTAACTACTAACTTACTAACTACTAACTACTAACTACTAACTACTAACTACTAACTACTAACTACTAACTACTAACTACTAACTAACTAACTACAAACTACTAACTACTATATACTAATACTAACTACTAACTACTAACTACTAACTACTAACTACTAACTACTAAATACTAACTACTAACTACTAACTACTAACTACTAACTACTAACTACTAACTACTAACTACTAACTTTTAACTACTAACTACTAACTACTGACTACTAACTACTAACTACTATATACTAACTACTAACTACTAACTACTAACTACTAACTACTAACTACTAACTACTAACTACTAACTACTAACTACTAACTACTAACTACTAACTACTAACTACTAACTACTAACTACTAACTACTAACTACTAACTACTAACTACTAACTACTAACTACTAACTACTAACTACTAACTACTAACTACTAACTACTAACTACTAACTACTTACTACTAACTACTAACTACTAACTACTAACTACTAACTACTAAATACTAACTACTAACTACTAACTACTAACTACTAACTACTAACTACTAACTACTAACTACTAACTACTAACTACTAACTACTAACTACTAACTACTAACTATTAACTACTAACTAGTAGCTACTAACTACTAACTATACTATTAACTACTAACTACTAACTACTAACTACTAACTACTAACTACTAACTACTAACTACTAACTACTAACTACTAACTACTAACTACTAACTACTAACTACTAACTACTAACCACTAACTACTAACTACTAACTACTAAATACTAACTACTAACTACCAACTACTAACTACTAACTGCTAACTAATAACTACTAACTACTAACTACTAGCTACTATCTACTAACTACTAACTACTAACTACTAATTACTAACTACTAACTACTAACTACTAACTACTAACTACTAACTACTAACTACTAACTACTAATTACTAACTACTAACTACTAACTACTAACTACTAACTACTAACTACTAACTACTAACTACTAACTACTAACTACTAACTACTAACTACTAACTACTAACTACTATTTACTAAATACTAACTACTAACTACTAACTACTAACTAATAACTACCAACTACTAACTACTAACTACTAACTACTAGCTACTAATTACTAACTACTAACTACTAACTACTAACTACTAACTACTAACTACTAACTACTAACTACTAATTACTAACTACTAACTACTAACTACTAACTACTAACTACTAACTACTAACTACTAACTACTAACTACTAACTACTAACTACTAACTACTAACTACTAACTACTAACTACTATCTACTAACTACTAACTACTAACTACTAACTACTAACTACTAACTACTATATACTAACTACTAACTACTAACTACTAACTACTAACTACTAACTACTAACTACTAACTACTAACTACTAACTACTAACTACTAACTACTAACTACTAACTACTAACTACTAACTACTAACTACTTACTACTAACTACTAACTACTAACTACTGACTACTAAATACTAACTACTAACTACTAACTACTAACTACTAACTACTAACTACTAACTACTAACTACTAACTACTAACTGCTAACTACTAACTACTAACTACTAACTACTAACTACTAACTACTAACTACTAACTACTAACTACTAACTACTAACTACTAACTACTAACTACTAACTACTAACTACTAACTATTAACTACTAACTAGTAGCTACTAACTACTAACTATACTATTAACTACTAACTACTAACTACTAACTACTAACTACTAACTACTAAACTACTAACTACTAACTACTAACTACTAACTACTAACTACTAACTACTAACTACTAACTACTAACTACTAACTACTAACTACTAACTACTAACTACTAACTACTAACTACTAACTACTAACCACTAACTACTAACTACTAACTACTAAATACTAACTACTAACTACCAACTACTAACTACTAACTGCTAACTAATAACTACTAACTACTAACTACTAGCTACTAACTACTAACTACTAACTACTAACTACTAATTACTAACTACTAACTACTAACTACTAACTACTAACTACTAACTACTAATTACTAACTACTAACTACTAACTACTAACTACTAACTACTAACTACTAACTACTAACTACTAACTGCTAAATACTAACTACTAACTACTAACTACTAACTACTAACTACTAACTACTAACTACTAACTACTAACTACTAACTACTAACTACTAACTACTAACTACTAACTACTAACTACTAACTATTAACTACTAACTAGTAGCTACTAACTACTAACTATACTATTAACTACTAACTACTAACTACTAACTACTAACTACTAACTACTAACTACTAACTACTAACTACTAATAACTAACTACTAACTACTAACTACTAACCACTAACTACTAACTACTAACTACTAAATACTAACTACTAACTACCAACTACTAACTACTAACTGCTAACTAATAACTACTAATTACTAACTACTAGCTACTAACTACTAACTACTAACTACTAACTACTAATTACTAACTACTAACTACTAACTACTAACTACTAACTACTAACTACTAACTACTAACTACTAACTACTAACTACTAACTACTAACTAATAACTACCAACTACTAACTACTAACTACTAACTACTAGCTACTAATTACTAACTACTAACTACTAACTACTAACTACTAACTACTAACTACTAACTACTAACTACTAACTACTAACTACTAATTACTAACTACTAACTACTAACTACTAACTACTAACTACTAACTACTAACTACTAACTACTAACTACTAACTACTAACTACTAACTACTAACTACTAACTACTAACTACTAACTACTAACTACTAACTACTAACTACTAACTACTAACTACTAACTACTAACTACTATATACTAACTACTAACTACTAACTACTAACTACTAACTACTAACTACTAACTACTAACTACTAACTACTAACTACTAACTACTAACTACTAACTACTAACTACTAACTACTAACTACTAACTACTTACTACTAACTACTAACTACTAACTACTGACTACTAAATACTAACTACTAACTACTAACTACTAACTACTAACTACTAACTACTAACTACTAACTACTAACTACTAACTGCTAACTACTAACTACTAACTACTAACTACTAACTACTAACTACTAACTACTAACTACTAACTACTAACTACTAACTACTAACTACTAACTACTAACTACTAACTACTAACTACTAACTACTAACTACTAACTACTAACTACTAACTACTAACTACTAACTATTAACTACTAACTAGTAGCTACTAACTACTAACTATACTATTAACTACTAACTACTAACTACTAACTACTAACTACTAACTACTAACTACTAACTACTAACTACTAACTACTAACTACTAACTACTAACCACTAACTACTAACTACTAACTACTAAATACTAACTACTAACTACCAACTACTAACTACTAACTGCTAACTAATAACTACTAACTACTAACTACTAGCTACTAACTACTAACTACTAACTACTAACTACTAATTACTAACTACTAACTACTAACTACTAACTACTAACTACTAACTACTAACTACTAACTACTAATTACTAACTACTAACTACTAACTACTAACTACTAACTACTAACTACTAACTACTAACTACTAACTACTAACTACTAACTACTAACTACTAACTACTAACTACTAACTACTAACTACTAACTAATAACTACCAACTACTAACTACTAACTACTAACTACTAGCTACTAATTACTAACTACTAACTACTAACTACTAACTACTAACTACTAACTACTAACTACTAACTACTAACTACTAACTACTAACTACTAATTACTAACTACTAACTACTAACTACTAACTACTAACTACTAACTACTAACTACTAAATACTAACTACTAACTACTAACTACTAACTACTAACTACTAACTACTAACTACTAACTACTAACTACTAACTACTAACTACTAACTACTAACTACTAACTACTATATACTAACTACTAACTACTAACTACTAACTACTAACTACTAACTACTAACTACTAACTACTAACTACTAACTACTAACTACTAACTACTAACTACTAACTACTAACTACTAACTACTAACTACTAACTACTAACTACTAACTACTAACTACTAACTACTAACTACTAACTACTTACTACTAACTACTAACTACTAACTACTGACTACTAAATACTAACTACTAACTACTAACTACTAACTACTAACTACTAACTACTAACTACTAACTACTAACTACTAACTGCTAACTACTAACTACTAACTACTAACTACTAACTACTAACTACTAACTACTAACTACTAACTATTAACTACTAACTAGTAGCTACTAACTACTAACTATACTATTAACTACTAACTACTAACTACTAACTACTAACTACTAACTACTAACTACTAACTACTAACTACTAACTACTAACTACTAACTACTAACTACTAACCACTAACTACTAACTACTAACTACTAAATACTAACTACTAACTACCAACTACTAACTACTAACTGCTAACTAATAACTACTAACTACTAACTACTAACTACTAACTACTAACTACTAACTACTAATTACTAACTACTAACTACTAACTACTAACTACTAACTACTAACTACTAACTACTAACTACTAACTACTAATTACTAACTACTAACTACTAACTACTAACTACTAACTACTAACTACTAACTACTAACTACTAACTACTAACTACTAACTACTAACTATTAACTACTAACTAGTAGCTACTAACTACTAACTATACTATTAACTACTAACTACTAACTACTAACTACTAACTACTAACTACTAACTACTAACTACTAACTACTAACTACTAACTACTAACTACTAACTACTAACTACTAACTACTAACCACTAACTACTAACTACTAACTACTAAATACTAACTACTAACTACCAACTACTAACTACTAACTGCTAACTAATAACTACTAACTACTAACTACTAACTACTAACTACTAACTACTAACTACTAATTACTAACTACTAACTACTAACTACTAACTACTAACTACTAACTACTAACTACTAACTACTAACTACTAACTACTAACTACTAACTACTAACTACTAACTACTAACTACTAACTACTAACTACTAACTACTAACTACTAACTACTAACTACTAACTACTAACTACTAACTACTAACTACTAACTACTAACTACTATATACTAACTACTAACTACTAACTACTAACTACTAACTACTAACTACTAACTACTAACTACTAACTACTAACTACTAACTACTAACTACTAACTACTAACTACTAACTACTAACTACTAACTACTAACTACTAACTACTAACTTTTGACTACTAACTACTAACTACTAACTACTAACTACTAACTACTATATACTAACTACTAACTACTAACTACTAACTACTAACTACTAACTACTAACTACTAACTACTAACTACTAACTACTAACTACTAACTACTAACTACTAACTACTAACTACTAACTACTAACTACTAACTACTAACTACTAACTACTAACTACTAACTACTAACTACTAACTACTAACTACTAACTACTAACTACTAACTACTAACTACTTACTACTAACTACTAACTACTAACTACTAAATACTAACTACTAACTACTAACTACTAACTACTAACTACTAACTACTAACTACTAACTACTAACTACTAACTACTAACTATTAACTACTAACTAGTAGCTACTAACTACTAACTATACTATTAACTACTAACTACTAACTACTAACTACTAACTACTAACTACTAACTACTAACTACTAACTACTAACTACTAACCACTAACTACTAACTACTAACTACTAAATACTAACTACTAACTACCAACTACTAACTACTAACTGCTAACTAATAACTACTAACTACTAACTACTAGCTACTAACTACTAACTACTAACTACTAACTACTAATTACTAACTACTAACTACTAACTACTAACTACTAACTACTAACTACTAACTACTAACTACTAACTACTAACTACTAACTACTAACTACTAACTACTAACTACTAACTACTAACTACTAACTACTAACTACTAACTACTAACTACTAACTACTAACTACTAACTACTAACTACTAACTACTAACTACTAACTACTAACTACTAACTACTAACTACTAACTACTAACTACTAACTACTAACTAATAACTACCAACTACTAACTACTAACTACTAACTACTAGCTACTAATTACTAAATACTAACTACTAACTACTAACTACTAACTACTAACTACTAACTACTAATTACTAACTACTAACTACTAACTACTAACTACTAACTACTAACTACTAACTACTAACTACTAACTACTAACTACTAACTACTAACTACTAACTACTAACTACTAACTACTAACTACTAACTACTAACTACTAACTACTAACTACTAACTACTAACTACTAACTACTAACTACTAACTACTAACTACTAACTACTATATACTAACTACTAACTACTAACTACTAACTACTAACTACTAACTACTAACTACTAACTACTAACTACTAACTACTAACTACTAACTACTAACTACTAACTACTAACTACTAACTACTAACTACTAACTACTAACTACTAACTACTAACTACTAACTTCTAACTACTTACTACTAACTACTAACTACTAACTACTGACTACTAAATACTAACTACTAACTACTAACTACTAACTACTAAATACTAACGACTAACTACTAACTACTAGCTACTAACTACTAACTACTAACTACTAACTACTAACTACTAACTACTAACTACTAACTACTAACTACTAACTACTAACTACTAACTACTAACTATTAACTACTAACTAGTAGTTACTAACTACTAACTATACTATTAACTACTAACTACTAACTACTAACTAGTAACCACTAACTACTAACTACTAACTACTAACTACTAACTACTAACTACTAACCACTAACTACTAACTACTAACTTCTAAATACTAACTACTAACTACCAACTACTAACTACTAACTGCTAACTAATAACTACTAACTACTAACTACTAACTACTAACTACTAACTACTAACTACTAATTACTAACTACTAACTACTAACTACTAACTACTAACTACTAACTACTAACTACTAACTACTAACTACTAATTACTAACTACTAACTACTAACTACTAACTACTAACTACTAACTACTAACTACTAACTACTAACTACTAACTACTAACTACTAACTACTAACTACTAACTACTAACTACTAACTACTAACTACTAACTACTAACTACTAACTACTAACTAATAACTACCAACTACTAACTACTAACTACTAACTACTAGCTACTAATTACTAACTACTAACTACTAACTACTAACTACTAACTACTAACTACTAATTACTAACTACTAACTACTAACTACTAACTACTAACTACTAACTACTAACTACTAACTACTAACTACTAACTACTAACTACTAACTACTAACTACTAACTACTAACTACTAACTACTAACTACTAACTACTAACTACTAACTACTAACTACTAACTACTAACTACTAACTACTAACTACTAACTACTAACTACTAACTACTAACTACTAACTACTAACTACTATATACTAACTACTAACTACTAACCACTAACTACTAACTACTAACTACTAACTACTAACTGCTAACTACTAACTACTAACTTCTAACTACTAACTACTAACTACTAACTACTAACTATTAACTACTAACTACTAACTACTAACTACTAACTACTAATTACTTACTACTAACTACTAACTACTAACTACTAACTACTAACTACTAACTACTAACTACTAAATACTAACTACTAACTACTAACTACTAACTACTAACTACTAACTACTAACTATTAACTACTAACTACTAACTATTAACTACTAACTAGTAGCTACTAACTACTAACTATACTATTAACTACTAACTACTAACTACTAACTACTAACTACTAACTACTAACTACTAACTACTAACTACTAACCACTAACTACTAACTACTAACTACTAAATACTAACTACTAACTACCAACTACTAACTACTAACTGCTAACTAATAACTACTAACTACTAACTACTAACTGCTAACTACTAACTACTAACTTCTAACTACTAACTAATGACTACTAACTACTAACTACTAACTACTAACTACTAACTACTAACTACTAACTACTAACTACTAACTACTAACTACTAATTACTAACTACTAACTACTAACTACTAACTACTAACTACTAACTACTAACTACTAACTACTAACTACTAACTACTAACTACTAACTACTAACTACTAACTACTAACTACTAACTACTAACTACTAACTACTAACTACTAACTACTAACTACTAACTAATAACTACCAACTACTAACTACTAACTACTAACTACTAACTACTAGCTACTAATTACTAACTACTAACTACTAACTACTAACTACTAACTACTAACTACTAACTACTAACTACTAACTACTAACTACTAACTACTAACTACTAACTACTAACTACTAACTACTAACTACTAACTACTAACTACTAACTACTAACTACTAACTACTAACTACTAACTACTAACTACTAACTACTAACTACTAACTACTGACTACTAACTGCTAACTACTAACTACTAACTACTAACTACTAACTACTAACTACTAACTACTAACTACTATATACTAACTACTAACTACTAACTACTAACTACTAACTACTAACTACTAACTACTAACTACTAACTACTAACTACTAACTACTAACTACTAACTACTAACTACTAACTACTAACTACTAACTACTAACTACTAACTACTAACTACTAACTACTAACTACTAACTACTAACTACTAACTACTAACTACTAACTACTAACTACTTACTACTAACTACTAACTACTAACTACTAACTACTAACTACTAACTACTAACTACTAACTACTAAATACTAACCACTAACTACCAACTACTAACCACTAACTGCTAACTACTAACTACTAACTACTAACTACTAACTACTAACTACTAACTACTAACTACTAACTACTAACTACTAACTACTAACTACTAACTACTAACTACTAACTACTAACTACTAACTACTAACTACTAACTATTAACTACTAACTACTAACTACTTACTACTAACTACTAACCACTAACTACTAACTACTAACTACTAACTACTAACTACTAACTACTAAGTACTAACTACTAATTACTAACTATTAACTACTACCTAATAACTAATAACAACTAACAACTAATTACTAACTACTAACTACTAACTAGTAACTACCCAACTACTTACTACTAACTACTAACTACTAACCACTAACTACTAACTACTAACTACTAACTACTTACTACTAACTACTAACTACTAACTACTAACTACTAACTACTAACTACTAACTACTAACTACTAACTACTAAATACTAACTACTGACTACCAACTACTAACCACTAACTGCTAACTACTAACTACTAACTACTAAGTACTAACTACTAACTACTAACTACTAACTACTAACTACTAACTACTAACTACTAACTACTAACTACTAACTACTAACTACTAACTACTAACTACTAACTACTAACTACTAAGTACTAACTACTAATTACTAACTATTAACTACTACCTAATAACTAATAACAACTAACTACTAACTACTAACTACTAACTACTAACTACTAACTACTAACTACTAACTACTAACTACTAACTATTAACTACTAACTACTAACTACTAACTACTAACTACTAACTACTAACTACTAACTACTAACTACTAACTACTAACTACTAACTACTAACTACTAACTACTAACTACTAACTACTAACTACTAAGTACTAACTACTAATTACTAACTATTAACTACTACCTAATAACTAATAACAACTAACTACTAACTACTAACTACTAACTACTAACTACTAACTACTAACTACTAACTACTAACTACTAACTACTAACTATTAACTACTAACTACTAACTACTTACTACTAACTACTAACTACTAACTACTAACTACTAACTACTAACTACTAACTGCTAACTACTAACTACTAACTACTAACTACTAACTACTAACTACTAACTACTAACTACTATATACTAACTACTAACTACTAACTACTAACTACTAACTACTAACTACTAACTACTAACTACTAACTACTAATCTACTAACTACTAACTACTAACTACTAACTACTAACTACTAACTACTAACTACTAACTACTAACTACTAACTACTAACTACTAACTACTAACTACTAACTACTAACTACTAACTACTAACTACTAACTACTAACTACTAACTACTTACTACTAACTACTAACTACTAACTACTAACTACTAACTACTAACTACTAACTACTAACTACTAAATACTAACCACTAACTACCAACTACTAACCACTAACTGCTAACTATTAACTATTAACTACTAACTACTAACTACTAACTACTAACTACTAACTACTAACTACTAACTACTAACTACTAACTACTAACTACTAACTACTAACTACTAACTACTAACTACTAACTACTAACTACTAACTACTAACTACTAACTATTAACTACTAACTACTAACTACTTACTACTAACTACTAACCACTAACTACTAACTACTAACTACTAACTACTAACTACTAACTACTAAGTACTAACTACTAATTACTAACTATTAACTACTACCTAATAACTAATAACAACTAAAAACTAATTACTAACTACTAACTACTAACTAGTAACTACCCAACTACTTACTACTAACTACTAACTACTAACCACTAACTACTAACTACTAACTACTAACTACTAACTACTAACTACTAACTACTAACTACTAACTACTAACTACTAAATACTAACTACTGACTACCAACTACTAACCACTAACTGCTAACTACTAACTACTAACTACTAACTACTAACTACTAACTACTAACTACTAACTACTAACTACTAACTACTAACTACTAACTACTAACTACTAACTATTAACTACTAACTACTAACTACTAACTACTAACTACTAACTACTAACTACTAACTACTAACTATTAACTACTAACTACTAACTACTTACTACTAACTACTAACCACTAACTACTAACTACTAACTACTAACTACTAACTACTAAGTACTAACTACTAATTACTAACTATTAACTACTACCTAATAACTAATAACAACTAACTACTAACTACTAACTATTAACTACTAACTACTAACTACTAACTACTAACTACTAACTACTAACTACTAACTACTAACTACTAACTACTAACTACTAACTACTATATACTAACTACTAACTACTAACTACTAACTACTAACTACTAACTACTAACTACTAACTACTAACTACTAACTACTAACTACTAACTACTAACTACTAACTACTAACTACTAACTACTAACTACTAACTACTAACTACTAACTACTAACTACTAACTACTAACTACTAACTACTAACTACTAACTACTAACTACTAACTACTAACTACTTACTACTAACTACTAACTACTAACTACTAACTACTAACTACTAACTACTAACTACTAACTACTAAATACTAACCACTAACTACCAACTACTAACCACTAACTGCTAACTATTAACTACTAACTACTAACTACTAACTACTAACTACTAACTACTAACTACTAACTACTAACTACTAACTACTAACTACTAACTACTAACTACTAACTACTAACTACTAACTACTAACTACTAACTACTAACTACTAACTATTAACTACTAACTACTAACTACTTACTACTAACTACTAACCACTAACTACTAACTACTAACTACTAACTACTAACTACTAACTACTAAGTACTAACTACTAATTACTAACTATTAACTACTACCTAATAACTAATAACAACTAACAACTAATTACTAACTACTAACTACTAACTAGTAACTACCCAACTACTTACTACTAACTACTAACTACTAACCACTAACTACTAACTACTAACTACTAACTACTAACTACTAACTACTAACTACTAACTACTAACTACTAAATACTAACTACTGACTACCAACTACTAACCACTAACTGCTAACTACTAACTACTAACTACTAACTACTAACTACTAACTACTAACTACTAACTACTAACTACTAACTACTAACTACTACTAACTACTAACTACTAACTATTAACTACTAACTACTAACTACTAACTACTAACTACTAACTACTAACTACTAACTACTAACTATTAACTACTAACTACTAACTACTTACTACTAACTACTAACCACTAACTACTAACTACTAACTACTAACTACTAACTACTAAGTACTAACTACTAATTACTAACTATTAACTACTACCTAATAACTAATAACAACTAACTACTAACTACTAACTATTAACTACTAACTACTAACTACTAACTACTAACTACTAACTACTAACTACTAACTACTAACTACTAACTACTAACTACTAACTACTAACTACTAACTACTAACTATTAACTACTAACTACTAACTACTTACTACTAACTACTAACCACTAACTACTAACTACTAACTACTAACTACTAACTACTAACTACTAACTGCTAACTACTAACTATTAACTACTAACTACTAACTACTAACTACTAACTACTAACTACTAACTACTAACTACTAACTACTAACTACTAACTACTAACTACTAACTACTAACTATTAACTACTAACTACTAACTACTAACTACTAACTATTAACTACTAACTACTAACTACTAACTACTAACTACTAACTACTAACTACTAACTACTAACTACTAACTACTAACTACTAACTACTAACTACTAACTACTAACTACTAACTACTAACTACTAACTACTAACTACTAACTATTAACTACTAACTACTAGCTACTTACTACTAACTACTAACCACTAACTACTAACTACTAACTACTAACTACTAACTACTAAGTACTAACTACTAATTACTAACTACTAACTACTAACTAGTAACTACCCAACTACTTACTACTAACTACTAACTACTAACCACTAACTACTAACTACTAACTACTAACTACTAACTACTTACTACTAACTACTAACTACTAACTACTAACTACTAACTACTAACTACTAACTACTAACTACTAACTACTAAATACTAACTACTGACTACCAACTACTAACCACTAACTGCTAACTACTAACTACTAACTACTAAGTACTAACTACTAACTACTAACTACTAACTAATAACTACTAACTACTAACTACTAACTACTAACTACTAACTACTAACTACTAACTACTAACTACTAACTACTAACTACTAACTACTAAGTACTAACTACTAATTACTAACTATTAACTACTACCTAATAACTAATAACAACTAACTACTAACTACAAACTACTAACTACTAACTACTAACTACTAACTACTAACTACTAACTATTAACTACTAACTACTAACTACTTACTACTAACTACTAACTACTAAGTACTAACTACTAAGTACTAACTACTAATTACTAACTATTAAGTACTACCTAATATCTAATAACAACTAACTACTAATTACTAACTACTAACTACTAACTAGTAACTACTAACTACTTACTACTACTTACTAACTACTAACTACTAACTACTAAGTACTAACTACTAACTACTAACTACTAACTACTAACTACTAACTACTAACTACTAACTACTAACTACTAACTACTAACTACTAACTACTAACTACTAACTACTAACTACTAACTACTACTTACTAACTACTAACTACTAACTACTAACTACTAACTACTAACTACTAACTACTAACTACTATATACTAACTACTAACTACTAACTACTAACTACTAACTACTAACTACTAACTACTAACTACTAACTACTAACTACTAACTACTAACTACTAACTACTAACTACTAACTACTAACTACTAACTACTAACTACTAACTACTAACTACTAACTACTAACTACTAACTACTAACTACTAACTACTAACTACTAACTACTAACTACTAACTACTAACTACTAACTACTTACTACTAACTACTAACTACTAACTACTAACTACTAACTACTAAATACTAACCACTAACTACCAACTACTAACCACTAACTGCTAACTATTAACTACTAACTACTAACTACTCACTACTAACTACTAACTACTAACTACTAACTACTAACTACTAACTACTAACTACTAACTACTAACTACTAACTACGAACTACTAACTACTAACTACTAACTATTAACTACTAACTACTAACTACTTACTACTAACTACTAACACTAACTACTAACTACTAACTACTAACTACTAACTACTAACTACTAACTACTAAGTACTAACTACTAATTACTAACTATTAACTACTACCTAATAACTAATAACAACTAACAACTAATTACTAACTACTAACTACTAACTAGTAACTACCCAACTACTTACTACTAACTACTAGCTACTAACTACTAACTACTAACTACTAACTACTAACTACTAACTACTAACTACTAACTACTAACTACTAACTACTAACTACTAACTACTAACTACTAACTACTAACTACTAACTACTAACTACTAACTACTAACTACTAACTACTAACTACTAACTACTAACTACTAACTACTAACTACTAACTACTAACTATTAACTACTAACTACTAACTACTTACTACTAACTACTAACTACTAACTACTAACTACTAACTACTAACTACTAAATACTAACCACTAACTACCAACTACTAACCACTAACTGCTAACTATTAACTACTAACTACTAACTACTCACTACTAACTACTAACTACTAACTACTAACTACTAACTACTAACTACTAACTACTAACTACTAACTACTAACTACTAACTACTAACTACTAACCACTAACTACTAACTACTAACTACTAACTACTAACTACTAACTACTAACCACTAACTGCTAACTATTAACTACTAACTACTAACTACTCACTACTAACTACTAACTACTAACTACGAACTACTAACTACTAACTACTAACTATTAACTACTAACTACTAACTACTTACTACTAACTACTAACCACTAACTACTAACTACTAACTACTAACTACTAACTACTAACTACTAACTACTAAGTACTAACTACTAATTACTAACTATTAACTACTACCTAATAACTAATAACAACTAACAACTAATTACTAACTACTAACTACTAACTAGTAACTACCCAACTACTTACTACTAACTACTAACTACTAACCACTAACTACTAACTACTAACTACTAACTACTTACTACTAACTACTAACTACTAACTACTAACTACTAACTACTAACTACTAACTACTAACTACTAACTACTAACTACTAACTACTAACTACTAACTACTAACTACTAAATACTAACTACTGACTACCAACTACTAACCACTAACTGCTAACTACTAACTACTAACTACTAAGTACTAACTACTAACTACTAACTACTAACTACTAACTACTAACTGCTAACTACTAACTACTAACTACTAACTACTAACTACTAACTACTAACTACTAACTACTAACTACTAACTACTAACTACTAACTACTAACTACTAACTACTAAGTACTAACTACTAATTACTAACTATTAACTACTACCTAATAACTAATAACAACTAACTACTAACTACTAACTACTAACTACTAACTACTAACTACTAAATACTAACTACTAACTATTAACTACTAACTACTAACTACTTACTACTAACTACTAACCACTAACTACTAACTACTAACTACTAACTACTAACTACTAAGTACTAACTACTAATTACTAACTATTAACTACTACCTAATATCTAATAACAACTAACTACTAATTACTAACTACTAACTACTAACTAGTAACTACTAACTACTTACTACTACTTACTAACTACTAACTACTAACTACTAAGTACTAACTACTAACTACTAACTACTAACTACAAACTACTAACTACTAACTACTAACTACTAACTACTAACTACTAACACTAATTTCTAACTATGAACTATAAGCTAATAACTAATAACTACTAACTAATAACTACTAACTACTAGCTACTAACTACTAACTATTATTTACTAACTACTAACTACTAACTACTAACACTAATTACTAACTATTAACTACAAGATAATAACTAAAAACTACTAACTAATAACTACTAACTACTAAATACTAAATACTAACTACTAACTACTAACTACTAACTACTAACTACTAACTACTAACTACTAACTACTAACTACTAACTACTAACTACTAACTACTAACTACTAACTACTAACTACTAACTACTAACTACTAACTACTAACTACTAACTACTAACTACTAACTACTAACTACTAACTACTAACTACTAACTACTAACTACTAACTACTAACTACTAACTACTAACTACTAACTACTAACTACTCACTACTACTTACTAACTACTAACTACTAACTACTAACTACTAACTACTAACTACTAACTACTAACTACTAACTACTAACTACTAACTACTAACTAATAACTACTAACTACTAACTACTAACTACTAACTACTAACTACTAACTACTAACTATTATTTACTAACTACTAACTACTAACTACTAACACTAATTACTAACTATTAACTACAAGCTAATAACTTTTAACTACTAACTAATAACTACTAACTACTAAATACTAAATACTAACTACTAACTACTAACTACTAACTACTAAATACTAACTACTAACTACTAACTACTAACTACTAACTACTAACTACTAACTGTTTCAACACTTTAATTCCAAATATGAAATAAAGGCACGGTTGGCAACAAATACAAACAAAACAAGAAGAGTTATTTGTTTGGTTATTCTGTGAAGCGCTGTACGACAAAATTGTTGAAGGCATTCTTTGACCCGGTTGCTGCTTTCTCCTGCAATCTGGTGAACGATACTTTGTTTCGTACACAGTCTCCTTCGATTTGACTCATCCACGTTTTCCGTTGCCCCCCAGGAGCGCGTCTAGCATGGACGTATTGATCGGGCGGGTCCCAATCGAAGGCACTGCGGGCTAATCTTCCTGGTTCCATTCTCTGGATGTGTCCATACCATTTTATCCGTTTGAGCATGATCATCGTGGATAGTTGGGGCTTTCGTGATCTTGACAGAATTTCTTCGTTCGTTGCTTTCTCCAGATATGACACACGTAGAATTCTCCGAAGACAACCACAGTGGAAACTCTCAAGTTTTCTCTCCATTAATTTCGAAAGAGTCCAAGTCTCTGAGCTGTACAGCACGGCTGATAAAACGAGTGCTTTGTACAAATTGCACTTGAGGTGCACGCTCAGCTGCTTGCTCTTCCAGAGATTTTGGAAGTTAGCAAACCGTTGTCTACCTTCTGCAAGTTTGCAATTGACTTCCTGCAGGTCTCCATGCTTGAGGCTGACATATGATCCGAGATACTTGAACGCTTCTATGTTTTCAAACTCGTTCCCGAGAACATCTTGTACTTTGCAGGAAAACACGCGTGTGGCAACTGCTTTACATCTGCTCACGATCGACAGAATCGAATGCCGCTCGAAAGTCTATGAAACAAAAGCTAATATCCAATTGAAACGCCATTGATTTCTCTATTATTTGACGCAGGGCAAAGAGTTGATCGGCGCATCCTCTGCTTTTTCTGAAGCCGCACTGCTCTTCCCTTAAGACGCGATCCACTGAATCTTTGCATCGATTAACTACTAACTACTAACTACTAACTACTAACTACTAACTACTAACTACTAGCTACAAACTACTAACTACTAACTATTATTTACTAACTACTAACTATTAACTACTAACACTAATTACTAACTATTAACTACAAGCTAATAACTAATAACTTTTAACTAATAACTACTAACTACTAAATACTAAATACTAACTACTAACTACTAACTACTAACTACTAACTACTAACTACTAACTACTAACTACTAACTACTAACTACTAACTACTAACTACTAACTACTAACTACTAACTACTAACTACTAACTACTAACTACTAACCACTAACTACTAACTACAAACTACTAGCTACTAATTACTAACTACTAACTACTAACTACTAACTACTAACTACTAACTACTAACTACTAACTACTAACTACTAACTACTAACTACTAACTACTAACCACTAACTACTAACTACTAACTGCTAACTGCTAACTGCTAACTACTAACTACTAACTTCTAACTACTATCTACTAACTATTATTTACTAACTACTTACTACTAACTACTAACTACTAACACAAATTACTGATTATTAACTACAAGCTAATAACTAATAACTACTAACTACTAACTACTAACTACTAACTACTAACCACTAACTACTAACTACTAACTGCTAACTGCTAACTGCTAACTACTAACTACTAACTTCTAACTACTATCTACTAACTATTATTTACTAACTACTTACTACTAACTACTAACTACTAACACAAATTACTAACTATTAACTACAAGCTAATAACTACTAACTACTAACTACAAACTACTAACTACTAACTACTAACTACTAACTACTAACTACTAACACTAATTACTAACTATTAACTATAAGCTAATAACTAATAACTACTAACTAATAACTACTAACTACTAACTACTAACTACTAACTATTATTTACTAACTACTAACTACTAACTACTAACACTAATTACTAACTATTAACTACAAGATAATAACTAAAAACTACTAACTAATAACTACTAACTACTAAATACTAAATACTAACTACTAACTACTAACTACTAACTACTAACTACTAACTACTAACTACTAACTACTAACTACTAACTACTAACTACTAACTACTAACTACTAACTACTAACCACTAACTACTAACTACTAACTGCTAACTGCTAACTGCTAACTACTAACTACTAACTTCTAACTACTATCTACTAACTATTATTTACTAACTACTTACTACTAACTACTAACTACTAACACAAATTACTAACTATTAACTACAAGCTAATAACTACTAACTACTAACTACAAACTACTAACTACTAACTACTAACTACTAACTACTAACTACTAACACTAATTACTAACTATTAACTATAAGCTAATAACTAATAACTACTAACTAATAACTACTAACTACTAACTACTAACTACTAACTATTATTTACTAACTACTAACTACTAACTACTAACACTAATTACTAACTATTAACTACAAGATAATAACTAAAAACTACTAACTAATAACTACTAACTACTAAATACTAAATACTAACTACTAACTACTAACTACTAACTACTAACTACTAACTACTAACTACTAACTACTAACTACTAACTACTAACTACTAACTACTAACTACTAACTACTAACTACTAACTACTAACTACTAACTACTAACTACTAACTACTAACTACTAACTACTAACTACTAACTACTAACTACTAACTACTAACTACTAACTACTCACTACTACTTACTAACTACTAACTACTAACTACTAACTACTAACTACTAACTACTAACTACTAACTACTAACTACTAACTACTAACTACTAACTACTAACTACTAACTACTAACTACTAACTACTAACTATTATTTACTAACTACTAACTACTAACTACTAACACTAATTACTAACTATTAACTACAAGCTAATAACTTTTAACTACTAACTAATAACTACTAACTACTAAATACTAAATACTAACTACTAACTACTAACTACTAACTACTAAATACTAACTACTAACTACTAACTACTAACTACTAACTACTAACTACTAACTACTAACTGTTTCAACACTTTAATTCCAAATATGAAATAAAGGCACGGTTGGCAACAAATACAAACAAAACAAGAAGAGTTATTTGTTTGGTTATTCTGTGAAGCGCTGTACGACAAAATTGTTGAAGGCATTCTTTGACCCGGTTGCTGCTTTCTCCTGCAATCTGGTGAACGATACTTTGTTTCGTACACAGTCTCCTTCGATTTGACTCATCCACGTTTTCCGTTGCCCCCCAGGAGCGCGTCTAGCATGGACGTATTGATCGGGCGGGTCCCAATCGAAGGCACTGCGGGCTAATCTTCCTGGTTCCATTCTCTGGATGTGTCCATACCATTTTATCCGTTTGAGCATGATCATCGTGGATAGTTGGGGCTTTCGTGATCTTGACAGAATTTCTTCGTTCGTTGCTTTCTCCAGATATGACACACGTAGAATTCTCCGAAGACAACCACAGTGGAAACTCTCAAATTTTCTCTCCATTAATTTCGAAAGAGTCCAAGTCTCTGAGCTGTACAGCACGGCTGATAAAACGAGTGCTTTGTACAAATTGCACTTGAGGTGCACGCTCAGCTGCTTGCTCTTCCAGAGATTTTGGAAGTTAGCAAACCGTTGTCTACCTTCTGCAAGTTTGCAATTGACTTCCTGCAGGTCTCCATGCTTGAGGCTGACATATGATCCGAGATACTTGAACGCTTCTATGTTTTCAAACTCGTTCCCGAGAACATCTTGTACTTTGCAGGAAAACACGCGTGTGGCAACTGCTTTACATCTGCTCACGATCGACAGAATCGAATGCCGCTCGGAAGTCTATGAAACAAAAGCTAATATCCAATTGAAACGCCATTGATTTCTCTATTATTTGACGCAGGGCAAAGAGTTGATCGGCGCATCCTCTGCTTTTTCTGAAGCCGCACTGCTCTTCCCTTAAGACGCGATCCACTGAATCTTTGCATCGATTAACTACTAACTACTAACTACTAACTACTAAGTACTAACTACTAACTACTAACTACTAACTACTAACTACTAACTACGAGCTACAAACTACTAACTACTAACTATTATTTACTAACTACTAATTATTAACTACTAACACTAATTACTAACTATTAACTACAAGCTAATAACTAATAACTACTAACTAATAACTACTAACTACTAAATACTAAATACTAACTACTAACTACTAACTACTAACTACTAACTACTAACTACTAACTACTAACTACTAACTACTAACTACTAACTACTAACTACTAACTACTAACTACTAACTACTAACTACTAACTACTAACTACTAACTACTAACCACTAACTACTAACTACAAACTACTAGCTACTAATTACTAACTACTAACTACTAACTACTAACTACTAACTACTAACTACTAACTACTAACTAATAACTACTAACTACTAACTACTAACTACTAACTACTAACCACTAACTACTAACTACTAACTGCTAACTGCTAACTGCTAACTGCTAACTACTAACTACTAACTTCTAACTACTATCTACTAACTATTATTTACTAACTACTTACTACTAACTACTAACTACTAACACAAATTACTAACTATTAACTACAAGCTAATAACTAATAACTACTAACTACTAACTACTAACTACTAACTACTAACTACTAAATACTAACTACTAACTGCCAACTACTAATTAATAACTACTAACTAACAACTACTAACTACTAACTGCTAATTACTAACTACTAACTACTAACTACTAACTACTAACTACTAACTACTAACTACTAACTACTAACTATTAACTACTAACTACTAACTACTAACTTTTAACTACTAACTACTAACTACTAACTACTAACTACTAACTACTAACTACTAACTACTAAGTACTAACTACTAACTACTAACTACTAACTACTAACTACTAACTACTAACTACTAACTACTAACTACTAACTACTAACTACTAACTACTAAATACTAACTACTAACTAATAACTACCAATTACTAACTACTAACTACTAACTACTAACTACTAATTACTAACTACTAACTACTAACTACTAACTACTAACAACTAACTACTAACTACTAACTACTAACTACTAACTACTAACTACTAACTACTAACTACTAACTACTAACTACTAACTACTAACTACTAACTACTAACTACTAACTACTAACTACTAACAACTAACTACTAACTACTAACTACTAACTAATAACTACTAACTACTAACTACTAAGTACTAGCTACTAACTACTAACTACTAACTACTAACTACTAACTACTAACTACTAACTACTAACTACTAAATACTAACTACTAACTAATAACTACCAATTACTAACTACTAACTACTAACTACTAACTACTAATTACTAACTACTAACTACTAACTACTAACTACTAACTATTAACTACTAACTACTAACTACTAACTACTAACTATTAACTACTAACTACTAACTACTAACTTTTAACTACTAACTACTAACTACTAACTACTAACTACTAACTACTAACTACTAACTACTAACTACTAACTTTTAACTACTAACTACTAATTACTAACTACCAACTACTAACTACTAACTACTAACTACTAACTACTAACTACTATCTACTAACTACTAACTACTAACTACTAACTACTAACTACTAACTATTAACTACTAACTACTAACTACTAACTTTTAACTACTAACTACTAACTACTAACTACTAACTACTAACTACTAACTACTAACTACTAACTACTAACTACTAACTACTAACTACTAACTACTAACTACTAACTACTAACTACTAACTACTAACTACTAACTACTAACTACTAACTACTAACTACTAACTACTAACTACTAACTACTAACTACTAACTACTAACTACTAAGTACTAACTACTAACTACTAACTACTAACTACTAACTACTAACTACTAACTACTAACTACTAAATACTAACTACTAACTAATAACTACCAGTTACTAACTACTAACTACTAACTACTAATTACTAACTACTAACTACTAACTACTAACTACTAACTACTAACTACTAACTACTAACTACTAACTAATAACTAGCAACTTCTAACAACTAACTACTAACTACTAACTACTAACTACTAGCTACTAATTACTAACTACTAACTACTAACTACTACTACTAACTACTAACTACTAACTACTAACTACTAACTACTAACTACTAACTACTTAATACTAACTACTAACTACTAACTACTAACTACTAACTACTAACTACTAACTACTAACTACTAACTACTAACTACTAACTACTAACTACTAACTACTAACTACTAACTACTAACTACTAACTACTAACTACTAACTACTAACTACTAACTACTTACTACTAAATACTAACTACTAACTACTAACTACTAACTACTAACTAATAACTACTAACTACTAACTACTAACTACTAACTACTAACTACTAACTTCTAAATACTAACTACTAACTACCAACTACTAACCACTAACTGCTAACTACTAACTACTAACTACAAACTACTAACTACTAACTACTAACTACTAACTACTAACTACTAACTCCTAACTACTAACTATTAACTAGTAGCTACTAACTACTAACTATACTACTAACTACTAACTACTAACTACTAACTACTAACTACTAACTACTAACTACTAACCACTAACTACTAACTACTAAATACTAACTACTAACTACCAACTACTAACCACTAACTGCTAACTAATAACTACTAACTACTAACTACTAACTGCTAACTGCTAACTACGAGCTACAAACTACTAACTACTAACTATTATTTACTAACTACTAACTATTAACTACTAACACTAATTACTAACTATTAACTACAAGCTAATAACTAATAACTACTAACTAATAACTACTAACTACTAAATGCTAAATACTAACTACTAACTACTAACTACTAACTACTAACTACTAACTACTAACTACTAACTACTAACTACTAACTACTAACTACTAACTACTAACTACTAACTACTAACTACTAACTACTAACTACTAACCACTAACTACTAACTACAAACTACTAGCTACTAATTACTAACTATTAACTACTAACTACTAACTACTAACTACTAACTACTAACTACTAACTACTAACTACTAACTACTAACTACTAACTACTAACTACTAACCACTAACTACTAACTACTAACTGCTAACTGCTAACTGCTAACTGCTAACTACTAACTACTAACTTCTAACTACTATCTACTAACTATTATTTACTAACTACTTACTACTAACTACTAACTACTAACACAAATTACTAACTATTAACTACAAGCTAATAACTAATAACTACTAACTACTAACTACTAACTACTAACTACTAACTACTAAATACTAACTACTAACTGCCAACTACTAATTAATAACTACTAACTAACAACTACTATAACTACTAACTACTAACTACTAACTACTAACTACTAACTACTAACTACTAACTACTAACTACTAACTACTAACTACTAACTACTAACTACTAACTACTAACTACTAACTACTAACTACTAACTACTAACCACTATATACTAACTACTAACTACTAACTACTAACTACTTACTGCTAACTACTAACTGCTAACTACTAACTACTAACTACTAACTACTAACTACTAACTACTAACTACTAACTACTAACTACTAACTACTAACTACTAACTACTAACTACTAACTATTAACTACTAACTACTAACTACTTACTACCAACTACTAACTACTAACTACTAACTACTAACTACTAACTACTAGCTACTAACTACTAACTACTAATTACTAACTACTAACTACTAACTACTAACTACTAACTACTAACTACTAACTACTAACTACTAACTACTAACTACTAACTACTAACTACTAACTACTAACTACTAACTACTAACTACTAACTACTAACTACTAACTGCTAACTGCTAACTACTAACCACTAACTACTAACTACTAACTGCTAACTGCTAACTACTAACTACTAACTACTAACTGCTAACAACTATTATTTACTAACTATTAACTACTAACTACTAACACTAATTACTAACAATTAACTACAAGCTAATAACTAATAACTACTAACTACTAACTACTAACTACTAAGTACTAACTACTAAATACTTACTACTAACTGCCAACTACTAACCACTAACTGCTAACTACTAACTGCTAACTACTAACTACTAACTACTAACTACTAACTACTAACTACTAACTACTAACTACTAACTACTAACTACTAACTATTAACTACTAACTACTAACTACTTACTACCAACTATTAACTACTAACTACTAACTACTTACTACCAACTACTAACTACTAACTACTAACTACTAACTACTAACTACTAACTACTAGCTACTAACTACTAACTACTAATTACTAACTACTAACTACTAACTACTAACTACTAACTACTAACTACTAACTACTAACTACTAACTACTAACTACTAAGTACTAACTACTAACTACTAACTACTAACTACTAACTACTAACTACTAACTACTAACTGCTAACTGCTAACTACTAACCACTAACTACTAACTACTAACTGCTAACTACTAACTACTAACTACTAACTGCTAACAACTATTATTTACTAACTATTAACTACTAACTACTAACACTAATTACTAACAATTAACTACAAGCTAATAACTAATAACTACTAACTACTAACTACTAACTACTAACTACTAACTACTAACTACTAACTACTAACTACTAACTACTAAATACTAAATACTAACTACTAACTACTAACTACTAACTACTAACTACTAACTACTAACTACTAACTACTAACTAATAACTACTAACTACTAACTATTAACTACTAACTACTAACTACTTACTACCAACTACTAACCACTAACTACTAAATACTAACTACTAACTACTAAGTACTAACTACTAATTACTAACTATTAACTACTACCTAATAACTAATAACAACTAACTACTAATTACTAACTACTAACTACTAACTAGTAACTACTAACTACTTACTACTAACTACTAACTACTAACTACTAACTACTAACTATTATTTACTAACTACTAACTACTAACACTACTTACTAACTATTAACTACAAGCTAATAAATAATAACTACTAACTACTAACTACTAAATACTAAATACTAACTACTAACTACTAACTACTAACTACTAACTACTAACTACTAACTACTAACTACTAACTACTAACTACTAACTACTAACTACTAACTACTAACTACTAACTACTAACTACTAACTACTAACTACTAACTACTAACTACTAACTACTAACTACTTACCACTAACTACTAACTACTAACTGCTAACTGCTAACTGCTAACTACTAACTACTAACTACTAACTACTAACTACTAACTACTAACTGTTAACGACTATTATTTACTAACTATTAACTACTAACTACTAACACTAATTACTAACTATTAACTACAAGCTAATAACTACTAACTACTAACTACTAACTACTAACTACTAAAAACTAAAGACTAACTACTAACTACTAACTACTAACTACTATCTACTAACTACTAACTACTAACTACTAACTACTAACTACTAACTACTAACTACTAACTACTAACTACTAACTACTAACTAAAAACTACTAACTACTATCTACTAACTACTAACTACTAACTACTATCTACTAACTACTAACTACTAACCACTAACTACTAACTACTAACTGCTAAATAATAGCTAGTAACTACTGACTACCAACTACCAACTACTAACTACTAACTACTAACTACTAACTACTAACTACTAACTACTAAATACTAAATACTAACTACTAACTACCAACTACTAACCACTAACTGCTAACTACTAACTACTAACTACTATTTACTAAGTACTAACTACTAACTACTAACTACTAACTACTAACTACTAACTACTAACTACTAACTACTAACTACTAACTACTAACTACTAACTACTAACTACTAACTACTAACTACTAACTACTAACTACTAACTACTAACTACTAACTACTAACTACTAACTACTAACTACTAACTACTAACTACTAACTACTAACTACTAACTACTAACTACTAACTACTAGCTACTAACTACTAACTACTAACTACTAACTACTAACTACTAACTACTCACTACTAACTACTAACTACTAACAACTAACTACTAACTACTAACTACTAACTACTAACTACTAACTACTAGCTACTAATTACTAACTACTAACTACTAACTACTAACTACTAACTACTAACTACTAACTACTAACTACTAACCACTAACTACTAACTACTAACTGCTAACTGCTAACTACTAACTACTAACTACTAACTACTAACTGTTAACGACTATTATTTACTAACTATTAACTACTAACTACTAACACTAATTACTAACTATTAACTACAAGCTAATAACTAATAACTACTAACTACTAACTACTAACTACTAACTACTAACTACTAAATACTAAATACTAACTACTAACTACTAACTACTAACTACTAACTACTAACTACTATCTACTAACTACTAACTACTAACTACTAACTACTAACTACTAACTACTAACTACTAACTACTAACTAAAAACTACTAACTACTATCTACTAACTACTAACTACTAACTACTAACTACTATCTACTAACTACTAACTACTAACTACTAACTACTAACTACTAACTGCTAAATAATAGCTAGTAACTACTGACTACCAACTACTAACTACTAACTACTAACTACTAAATACTAAATACTAACTACTAACTACCAACTACTAACCACTAACTGCTAACTACTAACTACTAACTACTATTTACTAAGAACTAACTACTAACTACTAACTACTAACTACTAACTACTAACTACTAACTGTTAACGACTATTATTTACTAACTATTAACTACTAACTACTAACACTAATTACTAACTATTAACTACAAGCTAATAACTACTAACTACTAACTACTAACTACTAACTACTAAAAACTAAAGACTAACTACTAACTACTAACTACTAACTACTATCTACTAACTACTAACTACTAACTACTAACTACTAACTACTAACTACTAACTACTAACTACTAACTACTAACTACTAACTAAAAACTACTAACTACTATCTACTAACTACTAACTACTAACTACTATCTACTAACTACTAACTACTAACCACTAACTACTAACTACTAACTGCTAAATAATAGCTAGTAACTACTGACTACCAACTACTAACTACTAACTACTAACTACTAACTACTAACTACTAACTACTAACTACTAAATACTAAATACTAACTACTAACTACCAACTACTAACCACTAACTGCTAACTACTAACTACTAACTACTATTTACTAAGTACTAACTACTAACTACTAACTACTAACTACTAACTACTAACTACTAACTACTAACTACTAACTACTAACTACTAACTACTAACTACTAACTACTAACTACTAACTACTAACTACTAACTACTAACTACTAACTACTAACTACTAACTACTAACTACTAACTACTAACTACTAACTACTAACTACTAGCTACTAACTACTAACTACTAACTACTAACTACTAACTACTAACTACTCACTACTAACTACTAACTACTAACTACTAACTACTAACTACTAACTACTAACTACTAACTACTAGCTACTAATTACTAACTACTAACTACTAAATACTAACTACTAACTACTAACTACTAACTACTAACTACTAACCACTAACTACTAACTACTAACTGCTAACTGCTAACTACTAACTACTAACTACTAACTACTAACTGTTAACGACTATTATTTACTAACTATTAACTACTAACTACTAACACTAATTACTAACTATTAACTACAAGCTAATAACTAATAACTACTAACTACTAACTACTAACTACTAACTACTAACTACTAAATACTAAATACTAACTACTAACTACTAACTACTAACTACTAACTACTAACTACTATCTACTAACTACTAACTACTAACTACTAACTACTAACTACTAACTACTAACTACTAACTAAAAACTAATAACTACTATCTACTAACTACTAACTACTAACTACTAACTACTATCTACTAACTACTAACTACTAACTACTAACTACTAACTACTAACTGCTAAATAATAGCTAGTAACTACTGACTACCAACTACTAACTACTAACTACTAACTACTAAATACTAAATACTAACTACTAACTACCAACTACTAACCACTAACTGCTAACTACTAACTACTAACTACTATTTACTAAGAACTAACTACTAACTACTAACTACTAACTACTAACTACTAACTACTAACTACTAACTACTAACTACTAACTACTAACTACTAACTACTAACTACTAACTACTAACTACTAACTACTAACTACTAACTACTAACTACTAACTACTAACTACTAACTACTAACTACTAACTACTAACTACTAACTACTAACTACTAACTACTAACTACTAACTACTAACTACTAACTACTAACTACTAACTACTAACTACTAACTACTAACTACTAACTACTAACTACTAACTACTAACTACTAACTTTTAACTACTAACTACTAACTACTAACTACTTACTACTAACTACTAACTACTAACTACCAACTACTAACTACTAACTACTAACTACTAACTACTAACTACTAAATACTAAATACTAACTACTAACTACTAACTACTAACTACTAACTACTAACTACTAACTACTAACTACTAACTACTAACTACTAACTACTAACTACTAACTACTAACTACTAACTACTAACTACTAACTACTAACTACTAACTACTAACTACTAACTACTAACTACTAACTACCAACTACTAACCACTAACTGCTAACTACTAACTACCAACTACTATTTACTAAGTACTAACTACTAACTACAAACTACTAACTACTAACTACTAACTACTAACTACTAACTACTAACTACTAACTACTAACTACTAACTACTAACTACTAACTACTAACTACTAACTACTAACTACTAACTACTAACTACTAACTACTAACTACTAACTAATAACTTCTTACTACTAACTACTAACTACTAACTACTAACTACTAACTACTAACTACTAACTGCTAAGTACTAACTACTAATAACTAACTATTAACTACTACCTAATAACTAATAACAACTAACTACTAACTACTAACTACTAACTACTAACTACTAACTACAAATTACTAACTACTAACTACTAACTACTAACTACTAACTACTAACTACTAACTACTAACAACTGACTACTAACTACTAACTACTAACTATTAGTTACCAACTACTAACCACTAACTACTAACACTAATTACTAACAATTAACTGCTACCTAATAACTACTAACTACTAACTACTAACTACTAACTACTAACTACTAACTACTAACTACTAACTACTTACTACTAACTACTAACTACTAACTACTAACTACTAACTACTAACTACTAACCACTAACTACTAACTACTAACTACTAATCACTAACTACTAACTACTAACTACCAACTACTAACTACTAACTACTAACTACTAACTACTAACTACTAACTACTAACTACTAACTACTAACTACTAACTACTAACTAATAACTTCTTACTACTAACTACTAACTACTAACTACTAACTACTAACTACTAACTACTAACTGCTAAGTACTAACTACTAATAACTAACTATTAACTACTACCTAATAACTAATAACAACTAACTACTAACTACTAACTACTAACTGCTAACTACTAACTACCAACTACTATTTACTAAGTACTAACTACTAACTACAAACTACTAACTACTAACTACTAACTACTAACTACTAACTACTAACTACTAACTACTAACTACTAACTACTAACTACTAACTACTAACTACTAACTACTAACTACTAACTACTAACTACTAACTACTAACTACTAACTAATAACTTCTTACTACTAACTACTAACTACTAACTACTAACTACTAACTACTAACTACTAACTGCTAAGTACTAACTACTAATAACTAACTATTAACTACTACCTAATAACTAATAACAACTAACTACTAACTACTAACTACTAACTACTAACTACTAACTACAAATTACTAACTACTAACTACTAACTACTAACTACTAACTACTAACTACTAACTACTAACAACTGACTACTAACTACTAACTACTAACTATTAGTTACCAACTACTAACCACTAACTACTAACACTAATTACTAACAATTAACTGCTACCTAATAACTACTAACTACTAACTACTAACTACTAACTACTAACTACTAACTACTAACTACTAACTACTTACTACTAACTACTAACTACTAACTACTAACTACTAACTACTAACTACTAACCACTAACTACTAACTACTAACTACTAATCACTAACTACTAACTACTAACTACCAACTACTAACTACTAACTACTAACTACTAACTACTAGCTACTAATTACTAACTACTAACTACTAACTACTAACTACTAACTACTAACTATTAACTACTAACTACTAACTACCAACTACTAACCACTAACTACTAACTACTAACTACTAACTACTAACTACTAACTACTAACTACTAACTACTTACTAATAACTACTAACTACTAACTACTAACTACTAACTACTAACTACTAACTACTAACTGCTAAGTACTAACTACTAATAACTAACTATTAACTACTACCTAATAACTAATAACAACTAACTACTAACTACTAACTACTAACTACTAACTACTAACTACTAACTACTAACTACAAATTACTAACTACTAACTACTAACTACTAACTACTAACTACTAACTACTAACAACTGACTACTAACTACTAACTACTAACTATTAGTTACCAACTACTAACCACTAACTACTAACACTAATTACTAACAATTAACTGCTACCTAATAACTAATAACTACTAACTACTAACTACTAACTACTAACTACTAACTACTAACTACTAACTACTAACTACTAACTACTTACTACTAACTACTAACTACTAACTACTAACTACTAACTACTAACTACTAACTACTAACCACTAACTACTAACTACTAACTACTAATCACTAACTACTAACTACTAACTACCAACTACTAACTACTAACTACTAACTACTAACTACTAGCTACTAATTACTAACTACTAACTACTAACTACTAACTACTAACTATTAACTACTAACTACTAACTACTAACCACTAACTACTAACTACTAACTACTAACTGCTAATTGCTAACTGCTAACTACTAACTACTAACTACTAACAACTAACTAGTAACTACTAACTACTAACTACTAACTACTAACTACTAACTACTAACCACTAACTACTAACTACTAACTACTAACTACTAAATACAAACTACTATCTACCAGCTAGTAACCACTAACTGCTAACTACTAACTATTAACTACTAACTACTAACTACTAACTAGTAACTACTAACTACTAACTACTAACTACTAACTACTAACTACTAATTACTAACTACTAACTACTAACTACTAACTACTAACTACTAACTACTAACTACTAACTACTAACTACAAACTACAAACTACTAACTACTAACTATTAGTTACCAACTACTAACCACTAACTACTAACACTAATTACTAACAATTAACTGCTACCTAATAACTAATAACTACTAACTACTAACTACTAACTACTAACTACTAACTACTAACTACTAACTACTAACTACTTACTACTAACTACTAACTACTAACTACTAACTACTAACTACTAACTACTAACTACTAACCACTAACTACTAACTACTAACTACTAATCACTAACTACTAACTACTAACTACCAACTACTAACTACTAACTACTAACTACTAACTACTAGCTACTAATTACTAACTACTAACTACTAACTACTAACTACTAACTACTAACTACTAACTATTAACTACTAACTACTAACTACAACCACTAACTACTAACTACTAACTACTAACTGCTAATTGCTAACTGCTAACTACTAACTACTAACTACTAACAACTAACTAGTAACTACTAACTACTAACTACTAACTACTAACTACTAACTACTAACTACTAACCACTAACTACTAACTACTAACTACTAACTACTAAATACTAACTACTATCTACCAGCTAGTAACCACTAACTGCTAACTACTAACTATTAACTACTAACTACTAACTACTAACTAGTAACTACTAACTATTAACTACTAACTACTAACTACTAACTACTAATTACTAACTACTAACTACTAACTACTAACTACTAACTACTAACTACTAACTACTAACTACAAATTACTTACTACTAACTACTAACTACTAACTACTAACTACTAACTACTAACTACTAACTACTAACTACTAGAGGTACTAACTACTAATTACTAACTATTAACTACTACCTAATAACTAATAACAACTAACAACTAATTACTAACTACTAGCTACTAACTAGTAACGACTAACTACCTACTACTAACTATTAACTACTAACTACTAACTACTAACTACTAACTGCTAAATAATAGCTAGTAACTACTGTCTACCAACTACTAACTACTAACTACTAACTACTAACTACTAACTACTAAATACTAAATACTAACTACTAACTACCAACTACTAACCACTAACTGCTAACTACTAACTACTAACTACTATTTACTAAGTACTAACTACTAACTACTAACTACTAACTACTAACTACTAACTACTAACTACTAACTGCTAATTGCTAACTGCTAACTACTAACTACTAACTACTAACAACTAACTAGTAACTACTAACTACTAACTACTAACTACTAACTACTAACTACTAACCACTAACTACTAACTACTAACTACTAACTACTAAATACAAACTACTATCTACCAGCTAGTAACCACTAACTGCTAACTACTAACTATTAACTACTAACTACTAACTACTAACTAGTAACTACTAACTACTAACTACTAACTACTAACTACTAACTACTAATTACTAACTACTAACTACTAACTACTAACTACTAACTACTAACTACTAACTACTAACTACTAACTACAAACTACAAACTACTAACTACTAACTATTAGTTACCAACTACTAACCACTAACTACTAACACTAATTACTAACAATTAACTGCTACCTAATAACTAATAACTACTAACTACTAATTACTAACTACTAACTACTAACTACTAACTACTAACTACTAACTACTAACTACTTACTACTAACTACTAACTACTAACTACTAACTACTAACTACTAACTACTAACCACTAACTACTAACTACTAACTACTAATCACTAACTACTAACTACTAACTACCAACTACTAACTACTAACTACTAACTACTAACTACTAGCTACTAATTACTAACTACTAACTACTAACTACTAACTACTAACTACTAACTATTAACTACTAACTACTAACTACTAACCACTAACTACTAACTACTAACTACTAACTGCTAATTGCTAACTGCTAACTACTAACTACTAACTACTAACAACTAACTAGTAACTACTAACTACTAACTACTAACTACTAACTACTAACTACTAACCACTAACTACTAACTACTAACTACTAACTACTAAATACTAACTACTATCTACCAGCTAGTAACCACTAACTGCTAACTACTAACTATTAACTACTAACTACTAACTACTAACTAGTAACTACTAACTACTAACTACTAACTACTAACTACTAACTACTAATTACTAACTACTAACTACTAACTACTAACTACTAACTACTAACTACTAACTACTAACTACAAATTACTTACTACTAACTACTAACTACTAACTACTAACTACTAACTACTAACTACTAGAGGTACTAACTACTAATTACTAACTATTAACTACTACCTAATAACTAATAACAACTAACAACTAATTACTAACTACTAGCTACTAACTAGTAACGACTAACTACCTACTACTAACTATTAACTACTAACTACTAACTACTAACTACTAACTGCTAAATAATAGCTAGTAACTACTGTCTACCAACTACTAACTACTAACTACTAACTACTAACTACTAACTACTAAATACTAAATACTAACTACTAACTACCAACTACTAACCACTAACTGCTAACTACTAACTACTAACTACTATTTACTAAGTACTAACTACTAACTACTAACTACTAACTACTAACTACTAACTACTAACTACTAACTACTAACTACTAACTACTAACTACTAACTACTAACTACTAACTACTAACTACTAACTACTAACTACTAACTACTAACTACTAACTACTAACTACTAACTACTAACTACTAACTACTAACTACTAACTGCTAAGTACTAACTACTAATAACTAACTATAAACTACTACCTAATAACTAATAACAACTAACTACTAACTACTAACTACTAACTACTAACTACTAACTACTAACTACTAACTACTAACTACTAACTACTAACTACTAACTACTAACTACTAACTGCTAAGTACTAACTACTAATAACTAACTATTAACTACTACCTAATAACTAATAACAACTAACTACTAACTACTAACTACTAACTACTAACTACTAACTACTAGCTACTAATTACTAACTACTAACTACTAACTACTAAGTACTAACTACTAACTACTAACAACTCACTACTAACTACTAACTACTAACTATTAGTTACTAATTACTAAATACTAACTGCTAACACTAATTACTAACTATTAACTGCTACCTAATAACTAATAACTACTAACTACTAACTACTAACTACTAACTACTAACTACTAACTACTAACTACTAACTACTTACTACTAACTACTAACTACTAACTACTAACTACCAACTACTAACTACTAACTACTAACTACTAACTACTAACTACTAGCTATTAATTACTAACTACTAACTACTAACTACTAACTACTAACTACTAACTACTAACTACTAACTACTAACTACTAACTACTTACTACTAACTACTAACTACTAACTACTAACTACTAACTACTAACTACTAACTACTAACTACTAGAGGTACTAACTACTAATTACTAACTATTAACTACTACCTAATAACTAATAACAACTAACAACTAATTACTAACTACTAGCTACTAACTAGTAACTACTAACTACTTACTACTAACTATTAACTACTAACTACTAACTACTAACTACTAACTGCTAAATAATAGCTAGTAACTACTGACTACCAACTACTAACTACTAACTACTAACTACTAACTACTAAATACTAACTACTAACTACCAAGTACTAACCACTAACTGCTAACTACTAACTACTAACTACTATTTACTAAGTACTAACTACTAACTACTAACTACTAACTAATAACTACTAACTACTAACTACTAACTACTAACTACTAACTACTAACTACTTACTACTAACTACTAACTACTAACTACTAACTACTAACTACTAACTAATAACTACTAACTACTAACTACTAACTATTAACTACTAACTACTAACTGCTAAGTACTAACTACTAATAACTAACTATTAACTACTATCTAATAACTAATAACAACTAACTACTAACTACTAACTACTAACTACTAACTACTAACTACAAACTACTAACTACTAACTACTAGCTACTAATTACTAACTACTAACTACTAACTACTAACTACTAACTACTAACTACTAACTACTAACAACTCACTACTAACTACTAACTACTAACTATTAGTTACTAACTACTAACTACTAACTGCTAACACTAATTTCTAACTATTAACTGCTATCTAATAACTAATAACTACTAACTACTAACTACTAACTACTAACTACTAACTACTAACTACTAACTACTTACTACTAACTACTAACTACTAACTACCAACTACTAACTACTAACTACTAACTACTAACTACTAGCTACTAATTACTAACTACTAACTACTAACTACTAACTACTAACTACTAACTACTAACTACTAACTACTAACTACTAACCACTAACTACTAACTACTAACTGCTAACTGCTAACTGCTAACTACTAACTACTAACTACTAACTACTAACTATTAACTACTAACCAGTAATTCCTAACTACTGACTACTAACTACTAAATACTAACTACTAACTACCAACTAGTAACCACTAACCGCTAACTACTAACTATTAACTACTAACTACTAACTACTAACTAGTAACTACTAGTTGCTAACTACTAACTACTAACTACTAACTACTAACTACTAACTACTAACTACTAATTACTAACTACTAACTACTAACTACTAACTACTAACTATTAACTACTTACTACTAACCACTAACTACTAACTACTAACTACTAACTACTAACTACTAGGTACTAACTACTAATTACTAACTATTAACTACTACTAATAACTAATAACAACTAACAACTAATTACTAACTACTAGCTACTAACTAGTAACTACTAACTACTTACTACTAACTATTAACTACTAACTGCTAAATAACAGCTAGAAACTACTGACTACCAACTACTAATTACTAACTACTAACTACTAACTACTAATTACTAACTACTAACTACTAACTACTAACTACTAACTACTAACTAAAAACTACTAACGACTAACTACTAACTACTAACTACTAAATACTAACTATTATTTACTAACTACTAACTACTAACTACTAACACTAATTACTAACTATTAACTACTACCTAATAACTAATAACTACTAACTACTAACTACTAACTACTAACTACTAACTACTAACTACTAACTACTAACCACTAACTACTAACTACTAACTACTAAATACTAACTACTAACTACTAACTGCTAACTACTAACCACTAACTACTAACTACTAACTACTAAATACTAACTACTAACTACCAACTAGTAACCAATAACTGCTAACTACTAATTATTAACTACTAACTACTAACTACTAACTAGTAACTACTAACTACTAACTACTAACTACTAACTACTAACTACTAACTACTAACTACTAACTACTAACTACTAAATACTAACTACTAAGTACTATCTACTAACTACTAACTACTAACTACTAACTACTTACTACCAACTACTAACTACTAACTACTAACTACTAACTACTAACTACTAACTATTAACTACTAACTACTAACTACTAGGTACTAACTACTAACTACTAACTTTTAACTACTACCTAATAACCAATAACAACTAACTATTAATTACTAACTACTAACTACTAACTAGTAACTACTAACTACTTACTACTAACTATTAACTACTAACTGCTAAATAATAGCTAGTAACTACTGACTACCAACTACTAACTACTAACTACTAACTACTAACTACTAACTACTAACTACTAACTACCAACTACTAACTACTAACTACTAACTACTAACTAGTAACTACTAATTACTAACTACTAACTACTAACTACTAACTACTAACTAAAAACTACTAACTACTAACTACTAACTACTAACTGCTAACTATTATTTACTAACTACTAGCTACTAACTACTAACACTAATTACTAACTATTAACTACTACCTAATAACTAAAAACTACTAACTACTAACTACTAACTACTAAATACTAACTACTAACTACTAACTACTAAAACTAATTATTAACTATTAACTACTACCTAATAACTAATAACTACTAACTACTAACTACTAACTACTAACTACTAACTACAAACTACTAACTACTAACTACTAACTACTAACTACTAACTACTAACTACTAATTACTTACTACTAACTACTAACTACCAACTACTAACTACTAACTACTAACTACTAACTAATAGCTACTAATTACTAACTACTAACTACTAACTACTAACTACTAACTACTAACAACTAACTACTAACTACTAACTGCTAACTACTAACTACTAACTACTAACTACTAACTACTAACTACTAACTACTAACTACTAACTACTAACTGCTAACTACTAACTACTAACTACTAACTACTAACTACTAACTACTAACTACTAACCACTAACTAATAACTACTAACTACTAACTACTAACTACTAACTACTAACTACTAACTACTAACTACTAACTACTAACTACTAACTACTAACTACTAACTACTAACTACTAACTACTAACTACTAACTACTAACTCCTAACTACTAACTACTAACTACTAACTACTAACTACTAACTACTAACTACTAACTACTAATTACTAACTACTAACTACTAAGTACCAACTACTAACTACTAACTACTAACTCCTAACTACTAACTACTAACTACTAACTACTAATTACTAACTACTAACTACTAACTACTAACTACTAACTAAAAACTACTAACGACTAACTACTAACTACTAACTACTAACTACTAACTATTATTTACTAACTACTAACTACTAACTACTAACACTAATTACTAACTATTAACTACTACCTAATAACTAATAACTACTAACTACTAACTACTAACTACTAACTACTAACTACTAACTACTAACTACTAACTACTAACTACTAACCACTAACTACTAACTACTAACTACTAAATACTAACTACTAACTACTAACTGCTAACTACTAACCACTAACTACTAACTACTAACTACTAAATACTAACTACTAACTACCAACTAGTAACCAATAACTGCTAACTACTAATTATTAACTACTAACTACTAACTGCTAACTAGTAACTACTAACTACTAACTACTAACTACTAACTACTAACTACTAACTACTAACTACTAACTACTAAATACTAACTACTAAGTACTATCTACTAACTACTAACTACTAACTACTAACTACTTACTACCAACTACTAACTACTAACTACTAACTACTAACTACTAACTATTAACTACTAACTACTAACTACTAGGTACTAACTACTAACTACTAACTTTTAACTACTACCTAATAACCAATAACAACTAACTATTAATTACTAACTACTAACTACTAACTAGTAACTACTAACTACTTACTACTAACTATTAACTACTAACTGCTAAATAATAGCTAGTAAATACTGACTACCAACTACTAACTACTAACTACTAACTACTAACTACTAACTACTAACTACTAACTACTAACTACTAACTACTAACTACTAACTACTAACTACTAACTACTAACTACTAACTACTAACTACTAACTACTAACTACTAACTCCTAACTACTAACTACTAACTACTAACTACTAACTACTAACTACTAACTACTAACTACTAATTACTAACTACTAACTACTAAGTACCAACTACTAACTACTAACTACTAACTCCTAACTACTAACTACTAACTACTAACTACTAATTACTAACTACTAACTACTAACTACTAACTACTAACTAAAAACTACTAACGACTAACTACTAACTACTAACTACTAACTACTAACTACTAACTATTATTTACTAACTACTAACTACTAACTACTAACACTAATTACTAACTATTAACTACTACCTAATAACTAAAAACTACTAACTACTAACTACTAACTACTAAATACTAACTACTAACTACTAACTACTAAAACTAATTATTAACTATTAACTACTACCTAATAACTAATAACTACTAACTACTAACTACTAACTACTAACTACTAACTACAAACTACTAACTACTAACTACTAACTACTAACTACTAACTACTAACTACTAATTACTTACTACTAACTACTAACTACCAACTACTAACTACTAACTACTAACTACTAACTAATAGCTACTAATTACTAACTACTAACTACTAACTACTAACTACTAACTACTAACAACTAACTACTAACTACTAACTGCTAACTACTAACTACTAACTACTAACTACTAACTACTAACTACTAACTACTAACTACTAACTACTAACTGCTAACTACTAACTACTAACTACTAACTACTAACTACTAACTACTAACTACTAACCACTAACTAATAACTACTAACTACTAACTACTAACTACTAACTACTAACTACTAACTACTAACTACTAACTACTAACTACTAACTACTAACTACTAACTACTAACTACTAACTACTAACTACTAACTACTAACTCCTAACTACTAACTACTAACTACTAACTACTAACTACTAACTACTAACTACTAATTACTAACTACTAACTACTAAGTACCAACTACTAACTACTAACTACTAACTCCTAACTACTAACTACTAACTACTAACTACTAATTACTAACTACTAACTACTAACTACTAACTACTAACTAAAAACTACTAACGACTAACTACTAACTACTAACTACTAACTACTAACTACTAACTATTATTTACTAACTACTAACTACTAACTACTAACACTAATTACTAACTATTAACTACTACCTAATAACTAATAACTACTAACTACTAACTACTAACTACTAACTACTAACTACTAACTACTAACTACTAACTACTAACTACTAACCACTAACTACTAACTACTAACTACTAAATACTAACTACTAACTACTAACTGCTAACTACTAACCACTAACTACTAACTACTAACTACTAAATACTAACTACTAACTACCAACTAGTAACCAATAACTGCTAACTACTAATTATTAACTACTAACTACTAACTGCTAACTAGTAACTACTAACTACTAACTACTAACTACTAACTACTAACTACTAACTACTAACTACTAACTACTAAATACTAACTACTAAGTACTATCTACTAACTACTAACTACTAACTACTAACTACTTACTACCAACTACTAACTACTAACTACTAACTACTAACTACTAACTATTAACTACTAACTACTAACTACTAGGTACTAACTACTAACTACTAACTTTTAACTACTACCTAATAACCAATAACAACTAACTATTAATTACTAACTACTAACTACTAACTAGTAACTACTAACTACTTACTACTAACTATTAACTACTAACTGCTAAATAATAGCTAGTAACTACTGACTACCAACTACTAACTACTAACTACTAACTACTAACTACTAACTACTAACTACTAACTACTAACTACTAACTACTAACTACTAACTACTAACTACTAACTACTAACTACTAACTACTAACTACTAACTACTAACTCCTAACTACTAACTACTAACTACTAACTACTAACTACTAACTACTAACTACTAACTACTAATTACTAACTACTAACTACTAAGTACCAACTACTAACTACTAACTACTAACTCCTAACTACTAACTACTAACTACTAACTACTAATTACTAACTACTAACTACTAACTACTAACTACTAACTAAAAACTACTAACGACTAACTACTAACTACTAACTACTAACTACTAACTACTAACTATTATTTACTAACTACTAACTACTAACTACTAACACTAATTACTAACTATTAACTACTACCTAATAACTAATAACTACTAACTACTAACTACTAACTACTAACTACTAACTACTAACTACTAACTACTAACTACTAACTACTAACTACTAACCACTAACTACTAACTACTAACTACTAAATACTAACTACTAACTACTAACTGCTAACTACTAACCACTAACTACTAACTACTAACTACTAAATACTAACTACTAACTACCAACTAGTAACCAATAACTGCTAACTACTAATTATTAACTACTAACTACTAACTGCTAACTAGTAACTACTAACTACTAACTACTAACTACTAACTACTAACTACTAACTACTAACTACTAACTACTAAATACTAACTACTAAGTACTATCTACTAACTACTAACTACTAACTACTAACTACTTACTACCAACTACTAACTACTAACTACTAACTACTAACTACTAACTATTAACTACTAACTACTAACTACTAGGTACTAACTACTAACTACTAACTTTTAACTACTACCTAATAACCAATAACAACTAACTATTAATTACTAACTACTAACTACTAACTAGTAACTACTAACTACTTACTACTAACTATTAACTACTAACTGCTAAATAATAGCTAGTAACTACTGACTACCAACTACTAACTACTAACTACTAACTACTAACTACTAACTACTAACTACCAACTACTAACTACTAACTACTAACTACTAACTAGTAACTACTAATTACTAACTACTAACTACTAACTACTAACTACTAACTAAAAACTACTAACTACTAACTACTAACTGCTAACTATTATTTACTAACTACCAACTACTAACTACTAACTACTAACTACTAACTAGTAACTACTAATTACTAACTACTAACTATTAACTACTACCTACTAACTAAAAACTACTAACTACTAACTACTAACTACTAAATACTAACTACTAACTACTAACTACTAAAACTAATTATTAACTATTAACTACTACCTAATAACTAATAACTACTAACTACTAACTACTAACTACTAACTACTAACTACAAACTACTAACTACTAACTACTAACTACTAACTACTAACTACTAACTACTAACTACTAATTACTTACTACTAACTACTAACTACCAACTACTAACTACTAACTACTAACTACTAACTAATAGCTACTAATTACTAACTACTAACTACTAACTACTAACTACTAACTACTAACTACTAACTACTAACTACTAACTACTAACTGCTAACTACTAACTACTAACTACTAACTACTAACTACTAACTACTAACTACTAACTACTAACTACTAACTGCTAACTACTAACTACTAACTACTAACTACTAACTACTAACTACTAACTACTAACCACTAACTAATAACTACTAACTACTAACTACTAACTACTAACTACTAACTACTAACTACTAACTACTAACTACTAACTACTAACTACTAACTACTAACTACTAACTACTAACTACTAACTACTAACTACTAACTACTAACTACTAACTACTAACTCCTAACTACTAACTACTAACTACTAACTACTAACTACTAACTACTAACTACTAACTACTAATTACTAACTACTAACTACTAAGTACCAACTACTAACTACTAACTACTAAATACTAGCTACTAATTACTAACTACTAACTACTAACTACTAACTACTAACTACTAACTACTAATAACTAACTACTAACTACTAACTACTAACTACTAACTACTAACTACTAACTGCTAACTACTAACTACTAACTACTAACTACTACCTACTAACTACTAACCACTAACTACTAACTACTAACTACTAACTACTAACTACTAACTACTAACTACTAACTACTAACTACTAACTACTAACTACTAACTACTAACTACTAACTACTAACTACTAACTACTAACCACTAACTACTAACTACTAACCACTAACTACTAACTACTAACTACTAACTACTAACTACTAACTACTAACTACTAACTACTAACTACTAACTACTAACTACTAAATACTAACTCCTAACTACTAACTACTAACTACTAACTACTAACTACTAACTACTAACTACTAACTACTAACTACTAACTATTAATTACTATCTACTAAGTACCAACTACTAACTACTAACTACTAGCTACTAATTAACTACTAACTAATAACTACTAACTACTAACTACTAACTACTAACTAATAACTACTAACTACTAACTACTAACTACTAACTACTAACTACTAACTACTAACTACTAACTACTAACTACTAACTACTAATAACTAACTACTAACTACTAACTACTAACTACTAACTACTAACCACTAACTACTAACTACTAACTACTAACTACTAACTACTAACTACTAACTACTAACTCCTAACTACTAACTACTAACTACTAACTACTAACTACTAACTGCTAACTACTAACTACTAATTACTAACTACTAACTACTAAGTACCAACTACTAACTACTAACTACTAACTACTAGCTACTAACTACTAACTACTAACTACTAACTACTAACTACTAACTACTAACTACTAACTACTAACTACTAACTACTAACTACTAATAACTAACTACTAACTACTAACTACTAACTACTAACTACTAACTACTAACTACTAACTACTACCTACTAACTACTAACCACTAACCACTAACTACTAACTACTAACTACTAACTATAAACTACTAACTACTAACTACTAACTACTAACTACTAACTACTAACTACTAACTACTAACTACAAACTACTAACCACTAACTACTAACTACTAACTACTAACTACTAACTACTAACTACTAACTACTAACTACTAACTACTAACTACTAACTACTAACTACTAACTACTAACTACTAACTACTAACTACTAACTACTAACTACTAACTACTAACTACTAACTACTAACTACTAACTACTAACTACTAACTACTAACTACTAACTACTAACTCCTAACTACTAACTACTAACTACTAACTACTAACAAGTAACTACTAACTACTAACTACTAACCACTAACTACTAATTACTAACTACTAAGTACCAACTACTAACTACTAACTACTAACTACTAGCTACTAATTAACTACTAAATAATAACTACTAACTACTAACTACTAACTACTAACTACTAACTACTAACTACTAACTACTAACTACTAACTACTAACTACTAACTACTAACTACTAACTACTAATAACTAACTACTAACTACTAACTACTAACTACTAACTACTAACTACTACCTACTAACTACTAACTACTAACCACTAACTACTAACTACTAACTACTAACTACTAACTACTAACTACTAACTACTAACTACTAACTACTAACTAATAACTACTAACTACTAACTACTAACTACTATCTACTAACGACTAACTACTAACTACTAACCACTAACTACTAACTACTAACTACTAACTGCTAAATAATAGCTAGTAACTTCTGACTACCAACTACTAACTACCAACTACTAACTACTAACTACTAACTACTAACCACTAACTACTAATTACCAACTACTAAGTACCAACTACTAACTACTAACTACTAACTACTAGCTACTAATTAACTACTAAATAATAACTACTAACTACTAACTACTAACTACTAACTACTAACTACTAACTACTAACTACTAACTACTAACTACTAACTACTAACTACTAACTACTAACTACTAACTACTAATAACTAACTACTAACTACTAACTACTAACTACTAACTACTAACTACTACCTACTAACTACTAACTACTAACCACTAACTACTAACTACTAACTACTAACTACTAACTACTAACTACTAACTACTAACTACTAAATAATAACTACTAACTACTAACTACTAACTACTAACTACTAACTACTAACTACTAACTACTAACTACTAACTACTAACTACTAACTACTAACTACTAACTACTAACCACTAACTACTAACTGCTAACTACTAACTAATAACTACTAATTACTAACTACTAACTACTAACTACTAACTACTTACTACTAACTACTAACTACTAACTACTAACTACTAACTACTAACTACTAACTACTAAATACTATCTACTAACTATCAACTACTAACAACTAACTGCTAACTACTAACTACTAACTATAAACTACTAACCACTAACTACTAACTACTAACTACTAACTACTAACTACTAATTCCTAACTACTAACTACTAACTACTTACTACTAACTATTAACTTCTAACTGCTAAATAATAGCTAGTAACTACTGACTACCAACTACTAACTACTAACTACTAACTACTAACTACTAACTACCAACTACTAACTACTAACTACTAACTACTAACTAGTAACTACTAATTACTAACTACTAACTACTAACTACTAACTACTAACTAAAAACTACTAACTACTAACTACTAACTACTAACTGCTAACTATTATTTACTAACTACTAGCTACTAACTACTAACACTAATTACTAACTATTAACTACTACCTAATAACTAAAAACTACTAACTACTAACTACTAAATACTAACTACTAGCTACTAACTACTAACACTAATTACTAACTATTAACTACTACCTAATAACTAAAAACTACTAACTACTAACTACTAAATACTAACTACTAACTACTAACTACTAAAACTAATTATTAACTATTAACTACTACCTAATAACTAATAACTACTAACTACTTACTACTAACTATTAACTACTAACTGCTAAATAATAGCTAGTAACTACTGACTACCAACTACTAACTACTAACTACTAACTACTAACTACTAACTACCAACTACTAACTACTAACTACTAACTACTAACTAGTAACTACTAATTACTAACTACTAACTACTAACTACTAACTAAAAACTACTAACTACTAACTACTAACTACTAACTGCTAACTATTAACTACTAGCTACTAACTACTAACACTAATTACTAACTATTAACTACTACCTAATAACTAAAAACTACTAACTACTAACTACTAAATACTAACTACTAACTACTAACTACTAAAACTAATTATTAACTATTAACTACTATCTAATAACTAATAACTACTAACTACTAACTACTAACTACTAACTACTAACTACAAACTACTAACTACTAACTACTAACTACTAACTACTAACTACTAACTACTAACTACTAATTACTTACTACTAACTACTAACTACCAACTACTAACTACTAACTACTAACTACTAACTAATAGCTACTAATTACTAACTACTAACTACTAACTACTAACTACTAACTACTAACTACTAACTACTAACTACTAACTGCTAACTACTAACTACTAACTACTAACTACTAACTACTAACTACTAACTACTAACTACTAACTGCTAACTACTAACTACTAACTACTAACTACTAACTACTAACTACTAACTACTAACTACTAACCACTAACTAATAACTACTAACTACTAACTACTAACTACTAACTACTAACTACTAACTACTAACTACTAACTACTAACTACTAACTACTAACTACTAACTACTAACTACTAACTACTAACTACTAACTACTAACTACTAACTCCTAACTACTAACTACTAACTACTAACTACTAAATACTAACTACTAACTACTAACTACTAATTACTAACTACTAACTACTAAGTACCAACTACTAACTACTAACTACTAAATACTAGCTACTAATTACTAACTACTAACTACTAACCACTAACTACTAACTACTAATAACTAACTACTAACTACTAACTACTAACTACTAACTACTAACTACTAACTACTAACTACTACCTACTAACTACTAACCACTAACTACTAACTACTAACTACTAACTACTAACTACTAACTACTAACTACTAACTACTAACTACTAACTACTAACTACTAACTACTAACTACTAACTACTAACCACTAACTACTAACCTACTAACTACTAACCACTAACTACTAACTACTAACTACTAACTACTAACTACTATCTACTAACTACTAACTACTAACTACTAACTACTAACTACTAACTACTAACTACTAAATACTAACTCCTAACTACTAACTACTAACTACTAACTACTAACTACTAACTACTAACTACTAACTACTAACTACTAACTATTAATTACTATCTACTAAGTACCAACTACTAACTACTAACTACTAGCTACTAATTAACTACTAACTAATAACTACTAACTACTAACTACTAACTACTAACTACTAACTACTAACTACTAACTACTAACTACTAACTACTAACTACTAATAACTAACTACTAACTACTAACTACTAACTACTAACTACTAACCACTAACTACTAACTACTAACTACTAACTACTAACTACTAACTACTAACTACTAACTACTAACTACTAACTACTAACTACTAACTACTAACTACTAACTACTAACTACTAACTCCTAACTACTAACTACTAACTACTATCTACTAACTACTAACTACTAACTGCTAACTACTAACTACTAATTACTAACTACTAACTACTAAGTACCAACTACTAACTACTAACTACTAACTACTAGCTACTAACTACTAACTACTAACTACTAACTACTAACTACTAACTACTAACTACTAACTACTAACTACTAACTACTAATAACTAACTACTAACTACTAACTACTAACTACTAACTAGTAACTACTACCTACTAACTACTAACCACTAACCACTAACTACTAACTACTAACTACTAACTATAAACTACTAACTACTAACTACTAACTACTAACTACTAACTACTAACTACTAACTACTAACTACTAACTACTAACTACTAACCACTAACTACTAACTACTAACTACTAACTACTAACTACTAACTACTAACTACTAACTACTAACTACTAACTACTAACTACTAACTACTAACTACTAACTACTAACTACTAACTACTAACTACTAACTACTAACTACTAACTACTAACTACTAACTCCTAACTACTAACTACTAACTACTAACTACTAAATACTAACTACTAACTACTAACTACTAACCACTAACTACTAATTACTAACTACTAAGTACCAACTACTAACTACTAACTACTAACTTCTAGCTACTAATTAACTACTAAATAATAACTACTAACTACTAACTACTAACTACTAACTACTAACTACTAACTACTAACTACTAACTACTAACTACTAACTACTAACTACTAACTACTAACTACTACCTACTAACTACTAACTACTAACCACTAACTACTAACTACTAACTACTAACTACTAACTACTAACTACTAACTACTAACTACTAACTACTAACTACTAACTAATAACTACTAACTACTAACTACTAACTACTATCTACTAACGACTAACTACTAACTACTAACCACTAACTACTAACTACTAACTACTAACTGCTAAATAATAGCTAGTAACTTCTGACTACCAACTACTAACTACCAACTACTAACTACTAACTACTAACTACTAACTACTAACTAATAACTACTAATTACTAACTACTAACTACTAACTACTAACTACTTACTACTAACTACTAACTACTAACTACTAACTACTAACTACTAACTACTAACTACTAACTACTAACTACTAAATACTAACTACTAACTATCAACTACTAACAACTAACTGCTAACTACTAACTACTAACTATAAACTACTAACCACTAACTACTAACTACTAACAACTAACTACTAACTACTAACTACTAATTCCTAACTACTAACTACTAACTACTAACTACTAACTACTAACTACTAACTACTAACTACTAACTACTAACTACTAACTACTAACTACTAACTACTAACTACTAACTACTAACTACTAACTACTAACTACTAACTACTAACTACTAACTACTAACTACTAACTACTTACTACTAACTACTAACTACTAACTACTAGTTACTAAATATTAACTTCTACCTAATAACTAATAACAACTAACTACTAATTACTAACTACTAACTACTAATTACTAACTACTAACTACTAACTACTAACTACTAACTACTAACTACTAACTACTAACTACTAACTACTAACTACTAACTACTAACTACTAACTACTAACTACTAACTACTAACTACTAACTACTAACTACTAACTACTAACTACTTACTACTAACTACTAACTACTAACTACTAGTTACTAAATATTAACTTCTACCTAATAACTAATAACAACTAACTACTAATTACTAACTACTAACTACTAACTAGTAACTACTAACTACTAACTAATAACTACTAACTACTAGCTACTAATTACTAACTACTAACTACTAACTACTAACTACTAACTACTAACTACTAACTACTAACTACTAACTACTAATAACTAACTACTAACTACTAACTACTAACTACTAACTACTAACTACTAACTACTACCTACTAACTACTAACCACTAACTACTAACTACTAACTACTAACTACTAACTACTAACTACTAGCTACTAATTGCTAACTACTAACTACTAACTACTAACTACTAACTACTAACTACTAACTACTAACTACTAACTACTAACTACTAACTACTAATAACTAACTACTAACTACTAACTACTAACTACTAACTACTAACTACTACCTACTAACTACTAACCACTAACTACTAACTACTAACTACTAACTACTAACTACTAACTACTAACTACTAACTACTAACTACTAACTACTAACTACTAACTACTAACTACTAACTACTAACTACTAACTACTAACTACTAACCACTAACTACTAACTACTAACTACTAACTACTAACTACTAACTACTAACTACTAACTACTAACTACTAACTACTAACTACTAACTACTAACTACTAACTACTAACTACTAACTACTAACTACTAACTACTAACTCCTAACTACTAACTACTAACTACTAACTACTAACTACTAACTACTAACCACTAACTACTAATCACTAACTACTAAGTACCAACTACTAACTACTAACTACTAACTACTAGCTACTAATTAACTACTAACTAATAACTACTAACTACTAACTACTAACTACTAACTACTAACTACTAACTACTAAATACTAACTACTAACTACTAACTACTAACTACTAACAACTAACTACTAACTACTAACTACTAACTACTAATAACTAACTACTAACTACTAACTACTAACTACTACCGACTAACTACTAACTACTAACCACTAACTACTAACTATTAACTACTAACTGCTAAATAATAGCTAGTAACTTCTGACTACCAACTACTAACTACCAACTACTAACTACTAACTACTAACTACTAACTACTAATAACTAACTACTAACTACTAACTACTAACTACTAACTACTAACTACTACCTACTAACAACTAACTACTAACCACTAACTACTAACTACTAACTACTAACTACTAACTACTACCTACTAACTACTAACTACTAACCACTAACTACTAACTACTAACTACTAACTACTAACTACTAACTACTAACTACTAACTACTAACTACTAACTACTAACTACTAACCACTAACTACTAACTACTAACTACTAACTGCTAAATAATAGCTAGTAACTTCTGACTACCAACTACTAACTACCAACTACTAACTACTAACTACTAACTACTAACTACTAACTACTAACTACTAACTACTAATAACTAACTACTAACTACTAACTACTAACTACTAACTACTAACTACTACCTACTAACTACTAACTACTAACCACTAACTACTAACTACTAACTACTAACTACTAACTACTAACTACTAACTACTAACTACTAACTACTAACTACTAACTACTAACTAATAACTACTAACCACTAACTACTAACTATTAACTACTAACTGCTAAATAATAGCTAGTAACTTCTGACTACCAACTACTAACTACCAACTACTAACTACTAACTACTAACTACTAACTACTAATAACTAACTACTAACTACTAACTACTAACTACTAACTACTAACTACTACCTACTAACTACTAACTACTAACCACTAACTACTAACTACTAACTACTAACTACTAACTACTAACTACTAACTACTAACTACTAACTAATAACTACTAACCACTAACTACTAACTATTAACTACTAACTGCTAAATAATAGCTAGTAACTTCTGACTACCAACTACTAACTACCAACTACTAACTACTAACTACTAACTACTAACTACTAATAACTAACTACTAACTACTAACTACTAACTACTAACTACTAACTACTACCTACTAACTACTAACTACTAACCACTAACTACTAACTACTAACTACTAACTACTAACTACTAACTACTAACTACTAACTACTAACTACTAACTACTAACTACTAACCACTAACTACTAACTACTAACTACTAACTGCTAAATAATAGCTAGTAACTTCTGACTACCAACTACTAACTACCAACTACTAACTACTAACTACTAACTACTAACTACTAACTACTAACTACTAATAACTAACTACTAACTACTAACTACTAACTACTAACTACTAACTACTAACTACTAACTACTAACTACTACCTACTAACTACTAACTACTAACCACTAACTACTAACTACTAACTACTAACTACTAACTACTAACTACTAACTACTAACTACTAACTACTAACTACTAACTACTAACTAATAACTACTAACTACTAACTACTAACTACTATCCACTAACGACTAACTACTAACTTCTAACCACTAACTACTAACTACTAACTACTAACTGCTAAATAATAGCTAGTAACTTCTGACTACCAACTACTAACTACCAACTACTAACTACTGACTACTAACTACTAACTAATAACTACTAACTAATAACTACTAACTACTAACTACTTACTACTAACTACTAACTACTAACTACTAACTACTAACTACTAACTACTAACTACTAACTACTAACTACTAAATACTAACTACTAACTACTAACTACTAACTACTTACTACTAACTACTAACTACTAACTACTAACTACTAACTACTAACTGCTAACTACTAACTACTAACTACTAACTACTAACTACTAGTTACTAAATATTAACTACTACCTAATAACTAATAACAACTAACTACTAATTACTAACTACTAACTACTAACTACTAATTCCTAACTACTAACTACTAACTACTAGCTACTAACTACTAACTACTAACTACTAACTACTAACTACTAACTACTAACTACTAACTACTAACTACTAACTACTAACTACTAACTACTAACTACTAACTACTAACTACTAACCACTAACTACTAACTACTAACTACTAACTACTAACTATCAACTACTAATTCCTAACTACTAACTACTAACTACTAACTACTAGCTACTAACTACTAACTACTAACTACTAACTACTAACTACTAACTACTAACTACTAACTACTAACTACTAACTACTAACTACTAACTACTAACTACTAACTACTAACTACTAACTACTAACTACTAACTACTAACTACTAACTACTAACTACTAACTACTTACTACTAACTACTAACTACTAACTACTAACTACTAACTGCTAACTACTAACTACTAACTACTAACTACTAACTACTAGTTACTAAATATTAACTACTACCTAATAACTAATAACAACTAACTACTAATTACTAACTACTAACTACTAACTAGTAACTACTAACTACTAACTACTAACTACTAACTACTAATAACTAACTACTAACTACTAACTACTAACTACTAACTACTAACTACTAACTACTAAGTACCAGCTACTAACTACTAACTACTAACTACTAGCTACTAATTACTAACTACTAACTACTAACTACTAACTACTAACTACTAACTACTAACTACTAACTACTAACTACTAACTACTAACAACTAATAACTAACTACTAACTACTAACTACTAACTACTAACTACTAACTACTACCTACTAACTACTAACTACTAACTAGTAACTACTAACTACTAACTACTAACTACTAATAACTAACTACTAACTACTAACTACTAACTACTAACTACTAACTACTAACTACTAACTACTAACTACTAACTACTAACTACTAACTACTAACTACTAACTACTAACTACTAACTACTAACTACTAATAACTAACTACTAACTACTAACTACTAACTACTAACTACTAACTACTAACTACTAACTACTAACTACTAACTACTAACTACTAACTACTAACTACTAACTACTAACTACTAACTACTAACTACTAACTACTAACTACTAACTACTAACTACTAACTACTAATAACTAACTACTAACTACTAACTACTAACTACTAACTACTAACTACTAACTACTAACTACTACCTACTAACTACTAACCACTAACTACTAACTACTAACTACTAACTACTAACTACTAACTACTAACTACTAACTACTAACTACTAACTACTAACTACTAACTACTAACTACTAACTACTAACTACTAACTACTAACCACTAACTACTAACTACTAACTACTAACTACTAACTACTAACTACTAACTACTAACTACTAACTACTAACTACTAACTACTAACTACTAACTACTAACTACTAACTACTAACTACTAACTACTAACTACTAACTACTAACTACTAACTACTAACCACTAACTACTAATTACTAACTACTAAGTACCAACTACTAACTACTAACTACTAACTACTAGCTACTAATTAACTCCTAACTAATAACTACTAACTACTAACTACTAACTACTAACTACTAACTACTAACTACTAACTACTAACTACTAACAACTAACTACTAACTACTAATAACTAACTACTAACTACTAACTACTAACTATTAACGACTAACTACTAACTACTAACCACTAACTACTAACTACTAACTGCTAAATAATAGCTAGTAACTTCTGACTACCAACTACTAACTACCAACTACTAACTACTAACTACTAACTACTAACTACTAACTACCTACTACTAACTACTAATTACTAACTACTAACTACTAACTACTAACTACTTACTACTAACTACTAACTACTAACTACTAACTACTAACTACTAACTACTAACTACTAACTATAAACTACTAACCACTAACTACTAACTACTAACTACTAACTACTAACAACTAATTCCTAACTACTAACTACTAACTACTAACTACTAACTACTAACTACTAACTACTAACTACTAACTACTAACTACTAACTACTAACTACTAACTACTAACTACTAACTACTAACTACTAACTACCAACTACTAACTACTAACTACTAATTACTAACTACTAACTACTAACTACTAACTACTAACTACTAACTACTAACTACTAACTACTAACTACTAACTACTAACTACTAACTACTAACTACTAACTACTAACTACTAACTACTAACTACTAACTACTTACTACTAACTACTAACTACTAACTACTAACTACTAACTGCTAACTACTAACTACTAACTACTAACTACTAACTACTAGTTACTAAATATTAACTACTACCTAATAACTAATAACAACTAACTACTAATTACTAACTACTAACTACTAACTAGTAACTACTAACTACTAACTAATAACTACTAACTACTAACTACTAGTTACTAAATATTAACTACTACCTAATAACTAATAACAACTAACTACTAATTACTAACTACTAACTACTAACTACTAACCACTAACTACTAACTACTAACTACTAACTACTAATAACTAACTACTAACTACTAACTACTAACTACTAACTACTAACTACTACCTACTAACTACTAACCACTAACTACTAACTACTGACTACTAACTACTAACTACTAACTACTAACTACTAACTACTAACTACTAACTACTAACTACTAACTACTAACTACTAACTACTAACTACTAACTACTAACCACTAACTACTAGCTAATAACTACTAACTACTAACTACTAACTACTAACTACTAACTACTAACTACTAACTACTAACTACTAACTACTAACTACTAACTCCTAACTACTAACTACTAACTACTAACTACTAACTACTAACCACTAACTACTAATTACTAACTACTAAGTACCAACTACTAACTACTAACTACTAGCTACTAGCTACTAATTAACTACTAACTAATAACTACTAACTACTAAGTACTAACTACTAACTACTAACTACTAACTACTAACTACTAACTACTAACTACTAACTACTAACAACTAACTACTAACTACTAATAACTAATTACTAACTACTAACTACTAACTACTAACGACTAACTACTAACTACTAACCACTAACTACTAACTACTAACTGCTAAATAATAGCTAGTAACTTCTGACTACCAACTACTAACTACCAACTACTAACTACTAACTACTAACTACTAACTACCTACTACTAACTACTAATTACTAACTACTAACTACTAACTACTAACTACTTACTACTAACTACTAACTACTAACTACTAACTACTAACTACTAACTATAAACTACTAACCACTAACTACTAACTACTAACTACTAACTACTAACTACTAACTACTAACTACTAACTACTAACTACTTACTACTAACTACTAACTACTAACTACTAACTACTAACTGCTAACTACTAACTACTAACTACTAACTACTAACTACTAGTTACTAAATATTAACTACTACCTAATAACTAATAACAACTAACTACTAATTACTAACTACTAACTACTAACTAGTAACTACTAACTACTAACTACTAACTACTAACTACTAATAACTAACTACTAACTACTAACAACTACTAACTACTAACTACTAACTACTAACTACTAAGTACCAGCTACTAACTACTAACTACTAACTACTAGCTACTAATTACTAACTACTAACTACTAACTACTAACTACTAACTACTAACTACTAACTACTAACTACTAACTACTAACTACTAACAACTAATAACTAACTACTAACTACTAACTACTAACTACTAACTACTAACTACTACCTACTAACTACTAACTACTAACTAGTAACTACTAACTACTAACTACTAACTACTAATAACTAACTACTAACTACTAACTACTAACTACTAACTACTAACTACTAACTACTAACTACTAACTACTAACTACTAACTACTAACTACTAACTACTAACTACTAACTACTAACTACTAACTACTAACTACTAATAACTAACTACTAACTACTAACTACTAACTACTAACTACTAACTACTAACTACTAACTACTAACTACTAACTACTAACTACTAACTACTAACTACTAACTACTAACTACTAACTACTAACTACTAACTACTAACTACTAACTACTAACTACTAATAACTAACTACTAACTACTAACTACTAACTACTAACTACTAACTACTAACTACTAACTACTACCTACTAACTACTAACCACTAACTACTAACTACTAACTACTAACTACTAACTACTAACTACTAACTACTAACTACTAACTACTAACTACTAACTACTAACTACTAACTACTAACTACTAACTACTAACTACTAACCACTAACTACTAACTACTAACTACTAACTACTAACTACTAACTACTAACTACTAACTACTAACTACTAACTACTAACTACTAACTACTAACTACTAACTCCTAACTACTAACTACTAACTACTAACTACTAACTACTAACTACTAACTACTAACTACTAACCACTAACTACTAATTACTAACTACTAAGTACCAACTACTAAACTACTAACTACTAACTACTAGCTACTAATTAACTCCTAACTAATAACTACTAACTACTAACTACTAACTACTAACTACTAACTACTAACTACTAACTACTAACTACTAACAACTAACTACTAACTACTAATAACTAACTACTAACTACTAACTACTAACTATTAACGACTAACTACTAACTACTAACCACTAACTACTAACTACTAACTGCTAAATAATAGCTAGTAACTTCTGACTACCAACTACTAACTACCAACTACTAACTACTAACTACTAACTACTAACTACTAACTACCTACTACTAACTACTAATTACTAACTACTAACTACTAACTACTAACTACTTACTACTAACTACTAACTACTAACTACTAACTACTAACTACTAACTACTAACTACTAACTATAAACTACTAACCACTAACTACTAACTACTAACTACTAACTACTAACTACTAATTCCTAACTACTAACTACTAACTACTAACTACTAACTACTAACTACTAACTACTAACTACTAACTACTAACTACTAACTACTAACTACTAACTACTAACTACTAACTACTAACTACTAACTACCAACTACTAACTACTAATTACTAACTACTAACTACTAACTACTAACTACTAACTACTAACTACTAACTACTAACTACTAACTACTAACTACTAACTACTAACTACTAACTACTAACTACTAACTACTAACTACTAACTACTAACTACTTACTACTAACTACTAACTACTAACTACTAACTACTAACTGCTAACTACTAACTACTAACTACTAACTACTAACTACTAGTTACTAAATATTAACTACTACCTAATAACTAATAACAACTAACTACTAATTACTAACTACTAACTACTAACAAGTAACTACTAACTACTAACTAATAACTACTAACTACTAACTACTAGTTACTAAATATTAACTACTACCTAATAACTAATAACAACTAACTACTAATTACTAACTACTAACTACTAACTACTAACCACTAACTACTAACTACTAACTACTAACTACTAATAACTAACTACTAACTACTAACTACTAACTACTAACTACTAACTACTACCTACTAACTACTAACCACTAACTACTAACTACTGACTACTAACTACTAACTACTAACTACTAACTACTAACTACTAACTACTAACTACTAACTACTAACTACTAACTACTAACTACTAACTACTAACTACTAACCACTAACTACTAGCTAATAACTACTAACTACTAACTACTAACTACTAACTACTAACTACTAACTACTAACTACTAACTACTAACTACTAACTACTAACTACTAACTCCTAACTACTAACTACTAACTACTAACTACTAACTACTAACCACTAACTACTAATTACTAACTACTAAGTACCAACTACTAACTACTAACTACTAACTACTAGCTACTAATTAACTACTAACTAATAACTACTAACTACTAACTACTAACTACTAACTACTAACTACTAACTACTAACTACTAACTACTAACTACTAACTACTAACAACTAACTACTAACTACTAATAACTAATTACTAACTACTAACTACTAACTACTAACGACTAACTACTAACTACTAACCACTAACTACTAACTACTAACTGCTAAATAATAGCTAGTAACTTCTGACTACCAACTACTAACTACCAACTACTAACTACTAACTACTAACTACTAACTACCTACTACTAACTACTAATTACTAACTACTAACTACTAACTACTAACTACTTACTACTAACTACTAACTACTAACTACTAACTACTAACTACTAACTATAAACTACTAACCACTAACTACTAACTACTAACTACTAACTACTAACTACTAATTCCTAACTACCAACTACTAACTACTAACTACTAACTACTAGCTACTAATTAACTACTAACTAATAACTACTAACTACTAACTACTAACTACTAACTACTAACTACTAACTACTAACTACTAACTACTAACAACTAACTACTAACTACTAATAACTAACTACTAACTACTAACTACTAACTACTAACGACTAACTACTAACTACTAACCACTAACTACTAACTACTAACTGCTAAATAATAGCTAGTAACTTCTGACTACCAACTACTAACTACCAACTACTAACTACTAACTACTAACTACTAACTACTAACTACCTACTACTAACTACTAATTACTAACTACTAACTACTAACTACTAACTACTTACTACTAACTACTAACTACTAACTACTAACTTCTAACTACTAACTACTAACTATAAACTACTAACCACTAACTACTAACTACTAACTACTAACTACTAACTACTAATTCCTAACTACTAACTACTAACTACTAACTACTAACTACTAACTACTAACTACTAACTACTAACTACTAACTACTAACTACTAACTACTAACTACTAACTACTAACTACTAACTACTAACTACTAACTACTAACTAC